>NW_024582461.1:1157524-1162169 GCF_018398535.1 Haplochromis burtoni
CAACTTTCAGTTTCAGCGGCATTGGCATCACACATCAAACCAGTGGTGCGGCACAAAGAAGCAGGTGGCTGTAGCTCAGGTGGCAGAGCAGGTCAGCCACTAATCAGAAGGTTGGTGGTTCGATCCCAGGCTCCTGGCTGCATGCCAAATATGCTAAGATGGGCAAACGTTTGCCTACTGGTGGTGGTCAGAGGGCCCGGTGGCGCCAGTGTCCGGCAGCCTCGCCTCTGTCAGTGCGCCCCAGGGCAGCTGTGGCTACAATGTAGCTTGCCATCACCAGTGTGTGAATGTGTGTGTGAATGGGTGAATGACTGAATGTAGTGTAAAGCGCTTTGGGGTCCTTAGGACTAGTAAAGCGCTATAAATGCAGCCTTTACCTAATTTTGAATGAAACGCTTGATTGTTCGATGATCACGCTTCAGAAGCTTTGCAATTTTGAGACTGCTGCATCCCTCTGCAAGATATCTCACTATTTTTGACTTTTCTGAGCCTGTCAAGTCCTTCTTTTGACCCATTTTGCCAAAGGAAAGGACGTTGCCTAATAATTATGCACACCTGATATAGGGTGTTGATGTCATTAGACCACACCCCTTCTCATTACAGAGATGCACATCACCTAATATGCTTAATTGGTAGTAGGCTTTCGAGCCTATACAGCTTGGAGTAAGACAACATGCATGAAGAGGATGATGTGGACAAAATACTCATTTGCCTAATAATTCTGCACTCCCTGTATATCCTGTCACCAAAAGATGTTTTGAGGTGATATTAATAATCCAAAACTTTCTTTTCAGTTTTTTTAGTATTGGATTTTATTTTTATTAAGTATTACTGGGGGTTTTTTTTTGGGGGGGGGAGGGTTTAGAATACATAATTTGGAGCCAAGTAATGTAGTATCATCATCTCAACATGAGCCCCATTCAGAGGTGAGCACCCTCATCTCTGGTTCAGTCCAGGCTGTTTAAAACAACGTTCATTTTTAAAGCAGAGTCACTGTCTCCTGCGAATGGTGGCTGGCTGAGCCAGCTGTAACGCAGTCCTGATGCCACAGGTTTTCTGCAAGGCAGTTGAGGAGCGAGGCTACGTCGCCCAGCCCGTCTGTGACCTCCCCGCCTGTACGCAGTACCGGGATACCCCATGTCTCCTGGAAGTCCCTTATATCTCTCTCTGCCACATCACAGTGCATGAAAAGGTCGAATCTGAAGGAAACATTAAGGATATGTTTATGTAAAGAGTGTGTTTGTGCCACAGACTCATCTTAGTTTTTTGGGGGGGGTTTTGGCACTTCAAAGTTGTGCCTCCTGGTCTTGTAGAACCACAGATGATCCCATAGAAAAGTGGATGATTACTTCTGATTGGCATTTCCAACTATTTGTAAGGAAGATAAAAGGATACTTGGTGCCAACCACCATTTTCACAACACGCCTGACAGATGGCTCGGACCATTTGGCGAGCTGATTTGGCAGATCATCAAATGATGTCCTGTCTGTGAAGGAGAATAGTAAGAGGACCGCATCCACTTGCTCCTTGCAGGACTGGAAGAGAGAAAGGAGATCAGACAAAACACAGAAATCTGTTTGTTTTCCACATCTAGAATAATTGTTTTAGTCTTTGCTTTATCTCATTCATACTGGAAGCAAATGGTCAAATCTGCGTAAGGCGTTCTCTCCACAGTCCCACAGCTGAAAACGGAAGAAAAGCACTCTGCTGCTTTCTTTTAGCTTCACTGGCCAATACACCACTGTTGTCTCAATGCCTTAAGCAACAAAAGATGACAAAGAATATTAGTGACATTGTCAGCCTCTTAACTTTTTGAAACTTTGTAAACTACTTTTAAAAACAAGGCTCACACTTAGTTCTACGTAATCTAGTTAAAAATCTGTGTTTTTCCACCAGCAGTGTGAATGGCTTACCTGTGGTTTCATGGTGCATGCTGGGAATATTCATGCCTGCAAGACGTGCAGCAATAGCAGTTTTCCCAACTCCGCTCTTACCAGAGATGAAGATCTTATAATGAACTGTGTCCACAGCTACATGTGGAGGCATCACTGGAGACTCCAAAAGGCCTGAAAAACACATTTTAAAAGGACCACTGAAAGAAATTGCACACCTGAGTCAGGATAATAGAATATGATATAGGGTTAATAGAATTTGTCTTTAAAAGCACCCCATTAACATCCAGTGAGTGACCGTGGAGGAAAGTCCAGCACTTTTGGTCATCTATGGACATCAAG
Organism: Haplochromis burtoni; assembly: GCF_018398535.1. Classification (NCBI taxonomy): domain Eukaryota; kingdom Metazoa; phylum Chordata; class Actinopteri; order Cichliformes; family Cichlidae; genus Haplochromis; species Haplochromis burtoni. The sequence goes on from NW_024582461.1 coordinate 1,159,759, forward strand.
AAGAACTTTCAAACCAAACCAAAGGGTGGAGCATGTCCCCGACTACTTGTGCTACGTGTGGCCAGATTTTGGCATTTCTATCACAAGTGACCCCAGGAAGAATAGCAATGCTGCAGCTAATGGAGATCTTAGTAAACTAAACTAAAGATGCCACTATGGCATCATTCTCTCCCCTGTTTATCTCCTTGCGTGTCATAAATCCATGATTTAAAATGCTGCCATGTCTTCTCAGCACACCCCAAGTGTATCTTGTAATCTGCAAGCATCATAATCCACAGAGACTCCGTCTGTCCATCACAACTGCAAACAGGAAGGGGCCCAGAGACTTTCCCTGATGTGATCCCAGTCCCACCTTAAGGCTTGTGGCTGTCTCTGTCCTCATAGGTACCCCTACTGTCCATGGTTCATATTTCACTCTGTCACACTGGTGCCTACTTAGCAATGTATGCATAAAACCGCCAATTTGCCGCAGCTGATTGTTCACCGAGAAATGGTGCAGCTAAAAATATCGTCCCCAATATGTTTTAATCCAATATTTTACAGCCTCGTGGGTTGCTTTAATCTATTTATAAATTATTCTGGGTTTTTATCCTCCACAAACAACAACAAATAGGGAGTTTGTACTTCATAAAAACCCTTATAATGTTGAGGTTTGAAATAAATGCACATTTATTCGCTAGCTACTTTTTATAGCTGATTTCCAGTGAAACAGATACTGCCTACAAACGTTTTTGCATTTGTCTGATGAGTGGCTGCACTTCAAGTAGTCTCAGTCGCAATAAATCAGCTGCAAAAAGAATTTGTGGTATTTCTGAATACTTATACTTTTTTTCTTTACATATGAGTGCGTAAGGTCCCCTGGGGGAGATAAAAAAGACAAAACTGTTGTCATTTGGAAACATATCTATTTAGCTGACATTACCAAAGTTTCTCCGTCTCTTCTTGTGGAGGATTTTGCTGAAATACTCTTTACTGTCTTTATATCGATGCCAGTCTGCGACTACGACTGATCCTGGGGGAGGAACCTTTGCCATGTCGGTTACAAAGCTACAGCATCACACAGAGCTCGGGTTTGTCGCTTAAAAAGGCCAAAAGTCGGTTCCCGTCTGGGCCAGAGGATATTTTTTTAAACGTTGTCTTGTTACAGACTTGAACTGCAGTAATAAAACATTTAAAGCATCCACATCAATCACAAAAACCCATAAATATAAATTATAACAACCGCTGTCCGCAAAATGTAAAAACTTCCGTAAACTAAAGCGTCCCTTGACAACCTATGTCGTCACTTCCCTCAAATTGTGGTGTTGCCTTCAGGTTTACTCGTAAATACTCTTTACTACTTCTTTTATTTGCTTTATTCCGTTGTAGATGAAATAATTCAACGTAGTTTTTTGTTGGATATTTTACAGTTGATATTTTTTTAATATGATAAAGGTTACTTACTCTTATATGCGTTTATTTCAACAACTATATGTTTCGGTATATTTCCTTCCCATTTGAAAATAAATGTTACATTCTAAAAAAAAACTTTCCCCCAGTCCTTCCCCCGGACACTTGAGGTCGCTAAACTCCATCGAACTCTATTTGTAAGTCACTTAATGTTGAGGTTACAGCAGGCAAAATACAACGGAGCAAAGAAGACAGTTCAAATAAAACGAGGCTTGATGTGTTTTAATTGAAATGCACAGAAATTATACACTAACACACTCTGTGAGCCCTGACAGTCAGGAGCCCACCGCTCGCCATGGACATGCTCAAAGATATGGGGTCCACATCAGATGGCAGTTTGCACTGGTGGGAAAAAGTATTTGTGACTGTTCCATCTTCACCCAGCTGCACGGCAAAAACAGGTTATGAGAACAGAACAAAGCAGAAAGTTAAACCATCAATGAAACCATCAAGCCATCAAATTCAAAGAAAACACCATAGAGACAGCAAAAGATATAAATCCAAATTTCAGGTCCTGAATCAAAAGTGTATTGTTTCACAACAAAAGAAGACAAATAGTTCTAAAATTTAACACACAATCAAACAACTAAAGCCAGTGCATTGCTTTAATTTCATTTAAATAAATGAATAATATAACTTAATAATATAACTCAGGCCATCAGTTAAGTTACTGTCACAGATAACATCTGATTTTACACCAGCCTGACTGCAGGGCTCACCTTCTCTGCATGCACCTCTATTAGGTTGTTGGAGGATGTAATGATGACATCCTCTGGAGAAAATTCACTCACATCAAGAGTGAACTGAAAAATGTCTCCAGTGATCTGCACCTTTCCTGTAGGCTGTAAATGATCTGAAATAGTCATTTATATAATAGAGATTTTAAAATAAAATCCACAAAATTTTGATACATATTGATTTAGTTTTTTCTTTAGCTAATATGTTCCCTGCAGTGCTATATA
>NW_024582461.1:1162189-1327080 GCF_018398535.1 Haplochromis burtoni
ATTAAAGTACAGGTCCAGCTGACCTGTAAATTTGTGTTCTCTGGTGCTGTGCTGATTTAGCAATCCTGAATCCTCAGAGAAATTTCTCCCATTTTTCTCCATAGTAAATTCTCCTTTGTCTGTCTTAAAACCTTTACCATCATGCACTGAGTCTTTTATAGGCTACTGGGAAATTGTGTGTACCACCGGGTGTGGCTGTGGCTTGGTCCCTTAATGATCCAGCTGGACTGGAACATGACACCGATTGTAGATATTTAATGTGTCAGAACTGTTGTTGAACTGTTGTCAAGGGGGTCTGACATTTTTAGCCGCACCCATGACTGGGGTCCATGTGAGTCTTTGTGTCTATGTGTGAGAAAGGGGTGCGGAGATGTTTCTGTGTGAAGCAATATACTATAATTATAATAATTATCATTGTGTGAGCTGCCAGTCTTAACTTTAAGCCACAAAGGTCACGTTATCTTTCATAATTTATAATTTAACTGTGGTCATTTTAAGGATGTGTAAGGGGGATTTGACACAAAAGACCCAGTGTCAATGAGTTTCCAGTTAAACTGAGCAGAGGGGTGATTAATCACAGCTGTGGGTATGAAGGAGCACACTCATGAGTAAGTGTGACATTTTGGCCCACCTTGCCAAAGTAACGAAGCCTTATCAATTCCATCTGCATGACAAACACGGCAAAACAAGCTCTGTGAGGCTGTACCGGCGAATGAAAAGCAAAACACACTGATAAAAGCTGGTTTGATCATCAACTAATTTATGGGTTCATATCATGTTGGGTCCATGTTGGGATGTTACCCTGTGTAAAGCCTTTTAGAGGGGCATGTGCATTTGCTAAAGTAAGTAAGGCCACTGAGCCTTAGGCCTTTAGATAGGCCTAAGAGCCTGGTCTGAATATGTGTGCCTGTGCACCGCTCTGCTCTGAAATAATTAAGAACTAAGACAACTCAACCTGTCCCCAACACTATTTAATAAGACATTGTAATTTGTAAGCCACTATCTTTTACTTTTCTTGGTTTTTTTAGTATGATTTCCATAATATAGTGAAGAAATTATGGTGTTGGATTGTTAAAGCACTGCAAAAACTGAATAAATCAAATCACTTTTATTGTCACATCACATGTGCAGGTACACTGGTACAGTACATATGAGTGAAATTCTTGTGTGCGGGTCCATCACACCATGCCCTCAGTTTTTGTGTAGCACACTTGTGTGACATGCTATTACTGAGTGTAGTCTAGAAACAGAGCAACTATTAGCTGCAATGCATAATGATGATGCTTTTGCCTTTTGAAAAGGAGACTGAAGGTTTGATTCACACTCTCTGTTGTTGCAGAGCTAATGGAATAAGACAAATATGAACAAGTATGAAGTATCTTCTTTTGGCTGCTCCCTTTAAGGGTCATCACAGCAGCTCATCTGCCTGCATGTCAGAGCCACCATCCAACTTCAAACCCTACATCGTAGCAGGCCTTAAAAATGAAGTGTGTTTAATGGAAGCACATCTGTAGCAGTGAATACATCTTAGATTGAACAGACAGCAGATTAGGATAGATTTTGATTGAGCTTCAGGTTTCCAGAAACAGATGATCACAACACGTGGAGATTGGGATAGTATGGAAAGATCATTGCAATGGAGACAACGCTCAAGTTCAAAGAAAATTTCTGCACACTTTGCATAGAGAGGCACTATTATATGGACGACATGGTGGTGCAATGGTTAGTGCCGCCCCACACAGCAAGAAGGTTCTGGGTTTGAATCTTTTGGCCAACTGGGACCTCTTTTTGCAGAGTTTATATGTTCTTATGTTTTTAAAACATGGCCTTTTACTTTTAGGTGTTATGTATTAATGTAATTTAATATTTTCTTGTAACTACAAAGTAGTACAGCTGAGGCTGATGGAGAGCTTTTTTTGTTTTACTTAATGATAGCACTAGTTGAAAGTTCAGCTGATGATCAAAGTTTAGGAAGACTATGTGCATGGTCATCCATCCGGAAGTTATTGAAACCGTCTGTCTGACCCACAAATGTCAACCTGCTTGTGTTGCTTTTAAAAAAAAAAAAAAAGCAGGTGATTCATTGCCAGGGGACCACAGTCGTTTGAATCAGCTTTCATGCCAATCCATCCAGCTTGGTGTTGAGCTATTTTAGCAGACTGTCACACTTGCCTTCACTACAGCCATGAGTCTAAAAACACATGTTCACTGCTGCCCAATACAAGAAAGCGATACAGTTACAAGGCAACTCTGATTTTATTTAAACACGAAATACACCACCTGTGCACAAGATCAGAGTTATCATGTAACAATTGACATAAATACAAAATAAATAATAAATAAAAAAATGAACATTTGTATTAAGACGTAATGTAAACAAAACAAAGAGATGCGTGGTGTGACACAGAGACTAACTAAAAAAAACAAACCATAAGAATGTGATTCTTTGCCCTGAGAGGAATAACAATTCCTAATTTAAAAGAAAGTCTCACTGATCACAAGAAGTAAACAAAACAAATTTAAGGATTCAGAATCACTGGCAGGATGCTGAGTGCTTCTAAGAAGTCGCTCTTTATCATTGAAGAGCCTTAGATATTTCAGTCTTTCAGGAAATGCAGGGCCGAGCATTCTCACATTATCCCACATTTGACCCTCATTTATATCATTTTATTTACTGCATTGCATAACTTGCTTATGTTCGACATTATAAACACTTTTATATAAAGATAAATTACTTTTCTCTTATTAAGTACATGAATGGTCTCATTTTGAGTCCTCTCTGAGGGTCCCTTTCAGTCATACCACACTGCTGTAGTGTAGCTCAGTTCCAGCCCCTCCACTTCAGTCCTTGTCTTCCGTGAGTGAAATGGCATGGTCGGTCAGTGCACTTTGATTTGAAGGAATGCTTAGATCACACGGCGAACACGCTGAGGGAGCTCGTCTCGTCTTTCAGGCCCAGGATGCTGTATGCTATCCGCTTCATGTGACCAGGCAGCCTCACTCCGATGTTCCTGATGTCTCTGAAAATGACACATAAGTATCTCGTGAACACAGGATTGAAACGACAAAAAACAAAACAAAAAACAAAACAAAACAGCAGAGCAGTGGTGTATGTGAACACATTTTCAGGGTGTTTTAACTCCTTTAAAAGGCAAAGACAGTTCATATAAGTGGCTTAAGGGTAATATAAAAGTTGTACCTACACAAAAAATATGTACAAATGAACCAAACCATTATTGTTTATTATTTCAAATGGGTTTAAAATGGTTTGTTTAAAGCGATGTTGTCATTAAATGGTTACTTGGGTTTATCTGACAGGGCTATGGGGCATATTTCAGAAAAAAAATGCCTGTGAGCCACTCATGCAGAAGTAACAGCAGCAGAGAATGAGTGGAATGACATGAGTGGCAGAGGGGGAGCAGAGTGCTCATGCATTCGCACGCTGGTTAACAAATGTTCAGGCTGACAGTCGGACACTTTCTCTGTGTCACTGAAAAAATGTGCAACGGTGCCGGATAAGTTAGTACAGCATGACGGAGGCTGCACCTGTGCCATATGTGCACTTACTCATGTCTCAAAGCGAGCACCTGCTCCATGGTCGTTATCCCAGCGCGAGCGAAGCTTTCCTTGTACTGGCTCATTTTGATGGATTCCAGCCACTCGGGTACCGACCTGAACATGGTACCGTCGCCGCCGCTGGTGCTGGGCAGCCGGATGGAGACGCTGTGAGGAACAAAATGTAGTTGGATTACTCATCATTAACAGTGTGTTTATGCAAGCTGAGTACATGTGATGATGTTTGAAGAGGAAACAACCTGCTTTATTGTTTTAAAGTCCACTTACAAGCTGTGAGTTGTGTAACTTTACAATCCACTACAGTCTCTTTATTCTCTCTAAATATGGCCTGTGATGCATTCTATATTAAACATAGGCCACAGTTTCAAATAGCGTCCAACCAATCCCTCTGTGCTGAAAGTTCAGGCTCGGTTTCACAGAGTATTTTCCATTGACCTTTGTACCAATTTCACTGATAGCAAATATCCTTAATGTGGTCAGCTCAGGCACACTGCTTTGGCTGTGAGCTGTTGTTTAAGCACCATTTATGAGGAGCAGCCAATCAGAAGAAAAGCTGGCTTGTTTAGGACAATAAGTGAACTGAGGATCTGCACTAAGGCCCGGTATAACATAATTAAGGATTATTTTGCACTGTGAGCAATTAAAAGCTACTAAAAACTATGAAGTTGGAAGTTAGCATAATCACTTTCTTTTAACACTGTCCCCAAATGGTTTGAATTTTTGGAGATGTAAAAACAAGATCAGTAGTTTTATGAAGAACTACTTATCAGAAGAAAATAATTGGATAACAACCAGCAGAGACTCATTGTTTCTTGCCAAGGAATAATTCCACTCATGCATACACACAAACGCACCTATCTGTATTTGTACAGATCAAATAAACAAGATGTAAAGCAACATGTTACACTTCCCCCTGTTTTTGTTTAAAGATTTAAAAAAAAAAAAAGATGGAAGGCACATTCCTTCCTGTTATTTATTGTGTTCATACCGTGGGTCAAAGTCTGCGATGGTCTTTAAGGATTCTGGGCTTTTGAGAAGTTTGTCCAGAAAGTTGACGATGTCTAAGAAGCGAGGTCGCTTTAAGCGTTCGTGCAGCCAACACTGGAGCATGAGCTGGTAGATAGCGGATGGGCAATCCATTGGAGCAGGAAGCCTGAAGTTCTCGTTGATAGCCTTCATGACCTGGGAAGGAGTGAAGCAGTGGTTAGATTAATCATAGACCACTGCCTGCCATTGCTACAATAAACTGCTGTGCTCATATGTTGACATTAACAGTATTTAACAGATTTGAAGAGGACGGTTGGAGACTACACTGGATGTCTGGCAACTTTCTATCACCACATAGCTCACGCAGACTCTCACTGCTAATATACATTAAAGTTTGACCCTCACAGGCCAAAACAATCCCTCATCTCCACGAAAAGTGACAAATGAAACATACCTCGTGGTTGCTCATGTCCCAGTAGGGCCGTTCTCCAAATGCCATGACTTCCCACATGACAATACCAAAGCTCCACACGTCGCTGGCCGAGGTGAACTTCCTGTATGCGATGGCCTCTGGCGCAGTCCAGCGGATGGGGATTTTACCTCCCTGACAGAAAAAAAACATTAACAAATCATATTTAATGGGTGAAAAGAGTGGAAACAGGACATGCTGACAGTCTGGATACTGAAGAGTGGAAATACAGCTAACACTAAGGCATTTCTTACTAGACCAAAAAAATCCAGTTTAACTCTCTTTTGCTACGTTTGCATTGTGAAATGTAGCTGTTAGACTTACTCTGGTTGTGTAGGTGCCCTCAGCATCATCTTCCAGCACACGTGACAATCCAAAGTCAGACACCTTACACTCCAGGTTGCTGTTGACCAGAACGTTTCTTGCTGCCAGGTCACGGTGGACATAGTTCATGTCAGAGAGGTATTTCATGCCAGCGGCTATTCCACGCAGCATTCCCACAAGTTGGTACGGAGGAATCTCTCCATCACGGCCCTAAAATAAACAAAAAATAATTGCGATATTATTGTTTTTTCTTTGTCATTCTTGTTTTTACTGGGGAAATGTAGAGGAATGAAACAAAACGTGGAAAGAACTGGGTGATATAACATAAGAGCATGGATAAAAAAATGTTGTAGTTTCATTTGTCTGTTGATTCTTTGTACTGTGTATTTTGCATGAAGAGTGATCATGAGAGAGAGAGAGAGAGACAGAGAGAGAGAGAGAGAGAGAGAGAGAGAAGAGAGAGAGAGAGAGAGAGATGAGAGAGAGAGGAGAGAGAGAGAGAGAGAGAGAGAGAGAGAGAGAGAGAGAGAGAGAGAGAGAGAGAGAGAGAGAGAGAGAGAGAGAGATTCATTTAATCCAATATAACAAAATTCAATTAATTTCAAGTTGCCAGGAATGTTTATCTTAACCCTTAAGTACATTTTCTGAGAACAGAAAGATTAGAAAGCTATTTTTCCACTAGCATGCACCTACCTTCAGATATGTGTCGAGAGCTCCGTTCTCCATGTATTCAGTCACTATCATGGCATGTTTAACTGAGAATATAAACACAAATATGTTTAATGGAGGAAATGAGTACAAGAAGTTAACAGATATGTCGGCTTTTGAGAACATTGACTCACATTTGGTGATAACTCCCTCCAGGTGGATGATATTCGGGTGTGAGAATTGACCCATGATGGTGGCCTCACTCAAGAAGTCCTGCCTCTGTTTCTCCGAGTAGCCTGGCTTGAGGGTCTTGATTGCTACAGGCACCTCGCCTCTCCCGGGAATCTTCATTACACCCCGAAACACTTCCCCAAACTCTCCTGATTGGCAGTCAAACAGCAGGTGGAAATGTTAGAAAGTCCGATCTGAGAGTTCATAAAAGTGAAGGAATGAAGGAGATTTGAAAACACCTACTCACCTACACCGATGACTTTTTGTTTGCCGATCACACTGGGGTCAATTTCAGTGACAAACTTGTGGATGGCAATATTAGGGTCCTCATAGGTATGTGGATCAATGTACGTCTTGAGAGGTTTATGTTGATCTGGTGAGAAGATCATAATCAAAAAATGAGCCTACAGTTTCAATAGTCAACCTACTTTCTGACTCTTACTGCAGCTGAGCTTTGCTAACCTGTTGAAAAGTAGGGATCCTCGGGTCCTCCTCGCCTGCGAGCGTTCAGTCGCCTGAGAGGAAAACAAGATTAATCACCAGAGGACTAGGTAGAATACAGAGTGGCTTTTTAAACAATTGCAGGTCAGCTTGAGCTGACAAAGACAAAGGGTGTATTCAATAGCAGCACCAGCTATTACTCATAACCTCTCCCTGAGCTGTCATGCCAGAGTATCCTTCATTTACTTGAACTTGTGGCACATAATCACACAGTTTGCATGGCTGTAGATAATATTTATCTGAATGACACACACATTGACCGTGGATATGAAGTGTACAGTTACCAACCGTTTACGCAGCAGCAGGCCAGCCACCACAACAAGCAGAATAACCGCTACTCCGAATACAGCTACCATCACCATGGTGGGCTTGTTCCCAAACTGAGGCTCAGCTGTATAAATGACAGAAATACAGACCTGTATCAACTCAAGTAATTAAAATATACACATGTATAGAGAGATGTTTGAGAAACTGTTTTGGCTACTGTAGATTTTAAGGCTGCTGGTACCTAATGGAAAAGTATTAAACTCATGGTCGGCACTGTAGCTGCCAGGGTTGCCTTCGGGGCCCAGAGCATGGACCCTGAATGTGTAAGTAGTGGCTGGGATGAGACCATCAATCTGCACAAAGCTTTTGTCCAAAATTAGGACTTTGTAGGTGGTCACATCACCCTCGGTACTGTCGTCCTACAAATTAAAAAAAAAAAAAGAAAAGAAAAGAAAAAGAAAGGAAAAGGAAAAGGAAAATGGATTAGAATTTGAAATGAAAAAACAGCCTCGATTTTGAAAAAAGGAGGGGAAAAAAAACAAAAGAGCCCAAAGCTCTCCATCGTACTTTTCTGCGGTACATAAGCTCATAGCGATGATTGATGTGGGCTGGAGGTCGGCGAGTAGGAGTCCAGGACAGAAACAGACTGGTGGGGCTGCGATCATCCAGATGGATCTCCGTCACCTTGGGGGGATCTAACAGTTGGCGAGACAGAAAGCAAAATAATGGTTAGTGACTAATCATAGTCTTTGGAAAGGACATGTGGAGATGAAAGCCTCTGGGATTCAGTGGGTCAGACTGAAGTCCTCTCCTCTGGATTGAGTCTGTCTTTTGCAAAACCCTTTAATTTATAGCTCTGATATTACATGAAAATAGCTCCAAAGTTTGTCACTCTTTTAACCCTACTCTTCGGTTTAGGAACCTGGATACCCCTGCTCTCAGAAGATATATGAAAGATGACTTTCTGGGAATAGGTCATTAATATTACAGAATATGTCACATTGCAGTGTTTACCATACAACAGTGGTTGCCACACATACAGCCCCAAAACAATAATCATATAAAGCCAATGTTCGAAAAAGAAAAGCTCACCTGTGTAGTCCAGAGCAGTGGTGATGGTTGCAGTGGGCCTCTCGGCACTGAACTGCGACACGCCACTTTGAGCCTCTACAGTGAACGTGTAGTTGAGATGAGAGTCCAGGTCACTAACAACAACTGTGGGGTCCTGCAGGTCCGTAGGTCCTGGCTCAAAGCGGATCTTCTCGCCGCAGGGGATGCAAGAGGCCTCGTCACAGAGTTTGCACACCACACTGTACATAAGGTCACTGCGACCCCCAGTCACCAGTGGTGGGCTCCAGAACAGCTGCAACTTGCCCTCCCCTGGCAGAGTCATGGAGGTAAGGTCACGAGGGGCACTAGGTGGAGCTAGGGAAATAAATAAATGACACAGAACAGTCAGAAAAATACTTCAAAATACTTTCCATGTGATAAAAGTAATTTTAAAAAAAAATCTGAGTCAGGGTCTTACCGGAGCAGGCTGATGTAGGAGGGTCTGAAGGAGCCCGGAAGAAACCTTCTTCACACAGACATTCACTGGCTCCGGAAGCAGAGGGCTTGGTGTTATCAGGACAAACCTGACAGAAGTTGTTCGATACAGAGGGCTTGAAGTATCCTGGTTTGCATGCTGTGTGTGAGAGAGAGGGGGAGAAGGTGTGTGTTGGTTTAAACATGACATATGAATCAGACAAACACAGGAAGGAATGAATGATCAAAATGCAAACAATAAGGCTCTCTCTGTGTTACCAGCCATTTCCACCCGACAGGAAGCATTTGTTGTGAGTAACCCATAATAACAGAGTCTTTGTACCCAGAGGAATGAATAGGGATTTCCCTGACGATCTGCCTTCACTCGCCTGTTTTGCCTTGAGGCCTAATCTCAGGTCGCACTGCCAGTGTCAACCGGATGACAGCATTAAATCCATCAGGTGATCTGATCTTCCCTTCCCCTGTGAACCCCTGGCTCATATTCTCTGGCAGTTAACATTTACGGTCTTGCCAAAGGAAATGGCACATTGGACACTGGTGCAATGCTGTAGTGGGCATTTCGCCACATAGATAAACAGCCTTCCAGGGCATGAGAGGTTAACGAACATGCAGACAGGACAAAAATCAGAGCGCAGGGTTAGAACTGCAACTCCGTCTAAGGCTGATGTTTCCTCCCTTTCTTCCTTCCTTCCGCTAACCCCCGACATCAGTCACAAATTACAGCGACCCATTCTGAATCAGGAAAGAGGAAGAGCTGGACAGGAATATTTTTTGCTCTTTCATGGATACAGATGCACATATTTTCTAACTGAGGTAAGCCCTCAGAGCACTGTTAGAAAAATAGATTTTATCTTATGAAAGAGCTCCTGTCTCTGGTTTGATTCTGCAGTCTCCCTGTGGTGCAGTCTTTCATCTGGCTCCTGTGCTGGTGGTCAAAGAAAAGAAAAAAAAAAAACTGAGTAAACCCTGGATTGAAGACGCCAAAGCAGAAGGACCTTTGCACCCCAACTACTGTTGCATTGGAGGCGAAGGTGCAGATTGAGATTGAGTAGGAGGGATAGAGATGAATGGATAGAAGACGGGGGTTGGGGTAAAGGTCTGGAGCACCAACAGAAGTTCTCTCTGGGGAGTCACTTGGCGGCAGTGGGGGTGTAGCTGAGGGGCTTCCCCCCCCCCCTCCGCATAAGAAAAGGAGGCCAGCCCATTTTATCTTGAGCTGGAGCAGCAGGACCTTTGTCACGTACCAAAGAAACCCCAGCCCCATTCATCTATTGTCTCTGAAATTGGACAGAGTGGTGCTATAAATATGTTGTATTCCTCATTATATAGCTCACAAATAGCAGCATGTGTGCCGTGCAAGAATACAAACATCATTAATGCAAACTTTCGGATTTTCATGTCAGTACTTCAGCATTTCAGTTTTGGCTTAAAAACGTGTTTTGCTCATGTTTAAAAAGGCTAGTTTAAGAAAAAATAAAACTTTTGCCCAACTTTTGTCTTCACTTGTTGATGGAAAAATGTGCTTCCAATTGTTCTAGGTTCTCTTTGACTGCCATGCATGTGAAAAGGACTTATGTTCCGCACTGATGCATCTGTTAATTGAATCCGTTTTTCACTCTTTGTACCGGCCCATTGTTCTAATGAGTGGGAACATGGATTAGGGAGCTCGTTGCGTGTGTTAACAACCGGATGAAAGAGCAAAAAGAAGAGCATGTCATTGGCTAACAGCTGTCCTGTTGCTCTACTAATCCTTTTGACCAAATTACACTCCACACCTAACTAAGCGGCCACGAAGCTAACATGCCTCACACACCAACTGTCGGCGCACTCCCCACCCTCTGACTCAAAACACGGGCAACCTGCTTATTTGTGTCAGTCAGCATTCCTCCTCATCTCACTTTACTTCCTTTTCCCATAGCAGTTGGACTCTTCGAGGCCACTTTGAGGCCTCTTAGGATATCATTTTCTCTAGTTATTGCAAAAAACTGGAATAAGGCTTTGTTTTTTTTTTTCATATTAGAAGAAGCTACAGCATTGTTTATTTATACAAGAAACGTGAACAATTGTTGCAGTCATAAAGATTTCCTGCCTTCTTGTGCCAACGTTTCAGGTGCTTGGCTCAGGCTGCAACATTCCTGCAACTCCCTAACCCATAAATAAGATTCATGCTTTGAAGAGCTCCCAATCAGTTATTTGTTTCATTAATATAGTGTGGAAAAAATGGTGGTAAATGTTTCACAGCTATTAAATGTCATTGTTTGTATGACCAGAAGTTAAAAATCCAAAGATCTTTTCACTCAAAAAATTATTTTTCGATGGATGGCCATCTTAATGACCGTTTAATTCTGTCACCTGGTATGACTAATATGTGCTCTTCTTGGAAAAGACTCAAAATGAAACCAATCTCTGCCAGGCAAGGTGGCTCAGACCATCAAGAGTCATAAACCGCAGCTTGACTCAGGCTAAACTATAACAGGCGTGTCAACCCCTTCCCTGTAATCTGTGGTTCCTGTCGCCTTAGCAACTTGCTCAAAACAAATTCCTGCGAGGAGAAGACATACCATTAAGGTAGTCATTCTGACACATTCACCCGGCCCTTCCTGTAGTCAGTCACTTCTGTAGGTGACGCCAGGATAAAAGAATTCCTTTCAGAAATCCCCACAGCCTATCGTGCCCTTCCTCCTTCCTTTTCTCTCTGCAGCCTCTCTCCTCCCACGTTTCCTCCAGACAGTCCAGTGCACCACACCCCAGAATGCCAACGCACAGGCCAACTTCTGCATGACCAGCATGAGCACAAACACTATGAACCCCACAGCTGTGTGTTTTTGTACTGACTTTACGCACACGCCGTCTTTCTCCAAGTACATACCACAAACTTTTTGCACACTTTACCTGGGCTTGGTTGAATCGGCAAAACCTCCTTAGGTTAAAAATTATGTAGGGTTTTTTTTTAACACTTAAATGATTAAAAGCTATGTATATCCACTGAAAGGAAATATAATTTTGATGAAAGGCATTTTTTTGTTTTGTTTTTTTTAAATTGGAAAAAAAAATTTGCTAACAAAAATCTGTTATGTTTTAAGTTTCCACTCTTAATTGCATTTAAAAGCTTCCAGTGTAGTAAAACAACCAAAGTCCACAGCTTCTTTTACTGTACATTATCACCTAAAGTCACTAAGCTATCCATAAACTAATGTCTCACCCAAGCCTCATTCCTGAGACCTGAGTGGAAGGCAGGGGAAATAATGTGCCATTAGCAAATAAAGACAATAAAGATGAGGTATCAGTGGGAAAGTGATGAAATGTGATATGGAGAAATGTTTGATTGCCTTAAAAGCTTAACAAAACAGGTTTGGATATCCGTTTCTTCCGTTTTTTCCCATGCCCAGCCCTGCCTGCTGTACCTTACCTACAGTATGATATGGAGCCTTTTTTTGCACAAGACTTCGAAGCAAACAAAGACAATTCACATTCTTGTGCACTCATTATTTCCACCATGACAAGTAAGTGGTTGAAGGCGTTTCATTTGCTTTAACTCACAGAATAACACAAACACGTCTCAGACAAGAGTGTTGCATATTTCTGGCAGTGCTTACCTTGGCAGGAGTCTCCTGTGGCTTCGTAGCCTGCGAGACATTGGCATTGAACCATGGGAACCACCCATTTACCCTCAGCTGTGCAGTAGATGCGCGGGGTGGCCTGGCTGACGGCATTCTCTACGCAGGCTCCCTCAACCTCCCTGAGAGCATCTGCCACCGTCTCTGGGAAAACTGCCAAGCTCTGCACGGTGGATGGGCATGTCTTGTAGTAGACTCGGACAGAGAGCAGCGCCACACAAGCGCCCACGTCCTGAAAACCCAGGTAGAAGCCTTTCTTTGACAGCGGCCCCACAGTCTTTGTCTCTGTGTTCACCTTTAGCACCCGGCCCTGAGTGACCTCGTCGGGAGCAATGGTGGCCACTTTGCGGAACTGTCCTTTACGGAAGTTCGTTCCCACGTCAGCATCAGCCTCTGAGATGAATAGGTTGAAGGTTTCTTTGCAGCCAACAGACGCACCACCAAAAGTGTTGCAGTCTCGCACGACAAAACTGAGCTCCACAGAGACACGGCTTGTGCCCGGGCGCCGCTGAATAAACGTCGTGCGCAGCCAGTTATCCTGTTCTGTAGTCTCTATGCTACAAACACTGTAAGTGTAAAAAAGTGTGCCATTCACCACTGTCTGGACAATTTCCCACTGCAGAACAGAAGAAGATAAAGAGACAGCAAAAGGGATCAGTGTAAGGGGGGTAAAGTCGCACACAATGATGAAAGGAGAAAAGGCATCTTTTCAGGAAATAAGTAGAAGCTTTGTTCTTTCCAAAAAAAAAAAACCCACTTTCATTGATGAGACACCTCTTCTTTCATGCTTACTAAGAAGCTTGTAAAAGTGCAGAAGTGAGCTGGAGCTTTTTTTTTTTCCACGCTTAAGGATTATTGGCCTGGACATGTGCTGCGCTCACGACGTGTGTGGTTTTCCACTAACGCACAAGCCTGCATGTGTGTGAGACATAAATCCAGCAAACACTACTGTAGAACACCAACTAACATTTACAGCAGCTAAATGAGCTTTATGAGCAGAGTCCTGCTTAAGGCATGGCAGCAAAATTGGCAGCTATTAAGAGTTTTTTAAGAGAGAGAAGCAGAGGGATTAAAAGCCTAGATTAACCATTAAAATTCAACACCTCATATGTTAGCAGTTGGGAATGGGTTTCAGGAACTAAATCAATTCTCCCACTTAGACAACTTTGGGAGCAGTTGGGGGAAAAAAAGAGGTGGCAAATGTTTGGAGAAAGGTAATTTGTGCCAGTACATTAGAAGAACACTGCTTTAGGTACCTTCACTGAATCTCTTAAATTTTCAGTCAAACTTTTAGGTATTTAGTTCTTACTACTGAGGACGTCTGGCTGGTTAAAAAACAAAACTGTTGAAGACAAGAAGCCATCCCTGGTACAAATTAAAAATAAACTTTTTAAGCGTGAGAAAGTTTCACGGCAACCGTCAGCTTTAATAGACAACGGGAAATCCTATCCAAAACAGCAACAATCTTCAGATCTTTGAGAAGAAACGTAGCCCACACAGTGGAACCGGCGATGTCCCGTTGCTTTTTTAAGACAAAAAGCCACTGAACTATAGATAGGCAGGAAGGATGGTTCTGCACATATGGACCACATTTTTTGTGTTTTCTTTTAGTCATCTCTTCATATTGTACACATTATCTTGTTTCTGTCATCTCTAAATTCAGAAAGGAATCATGAGAGGGAGGGAAAAAAAATCATCCTAAAATTTGGTTTTATGGTTTGGGCTTGGAGTGAAAAACAATCTGCAGCTATTGTGTAAAACTGTCTTTGGTACAGTAAATTTAAATGTAGGTTGAGCCTTGACATTTTAACTGCATTCATAAGTTCTTTATGAAAGGGTAGCGTTAACACAAGACTAAGCTGAGATGTGCCAAACCTCATCTAGCTGCCACTCATTCCACCTCTCCCAGAGACCTTTTTTAGAGGACTGAATGAGCAGAGAGAGTGAGAGAAGGAGAGGCCTTCTGTTATTCAAATTCTTGAAGAGAAATTTGTGTGCTTGTTGTTCTGCGAAGCGAAAGGCAGCTTAGATCCATGAACCTGCAGTCTTAAAAATGCCTGCTGAGGTATAAATACTCACTCCGTTCTCATATGGCGATGTCAACCATCCCAACTCTGATCCCGAAGCTCTCATATCCAGCAATACTTCTGCAGGAAGAAACAAGAATAAATTGTTACAACAGGGACATAATCAAGTGATATTAAGATAGACACAACAAAAAAGTGCAGCTAACTAATTTTACCAATTTAATTCCCAGCTGGAAAAGACAACTGTGTGTCTTTATATTAGTTATTGGCTTTGTGCTTTTATTTTTGCATGTACAGTAACATTGTCTGCATTGATCTCTGGGGGCCAGCAACTTTATAGGGGGCACATGCCATGCTTTCTGACGTTTTAATCCAGCATATCGGCTTAATTCAAGACTTCATTGACCGTGTCCTCCAGGTTTAGGACTCAGGGCTAATAATGCCTGTGAAAGGCGTGGGCAGTTAAATTGCCATGACGAGAGAAATACATGTATCTCCTGCACAAGTGAATTAAAAAGTCCAACAGGTGCCCCTTAGGCCCGAGGTTTAGCAGTATCACGAATAAAAATCTTTTTTTTTTATTAAAATAAAATAAATAAAATAAGACTTAGGCCTATAACAGAAAAGTAATAATAGATTTGAAAAATCTATATATTTGTTTCCAGAACCGTATAGCGAACCGACATCAAAAATACATCGCTCTTGATTTTAAACAGCTGGCTGACAAAGAAAATTACAGTGAAACTATTTTATTTATTTATTTATTTTTAATGAAGAATAAAACATTGATACAGACAAAAATGAAAGACAAAACTCAAAGAGTTCAAATTCCAGCCGAATGATTCACGGGATGCGGTAAAGCCGAGCTAAACTTTAATCTCTTATAAAAGTAGTTTAAAAGAAAAAGTAACTTACGTTCTTTCGACTGGAGGCTGAGAAATACTCGGTTAATAAATAAAAACAAGAATAAGTTGAGTCCACGCAGCTCCATAGCTCCATAAAACTTTTAAAAGTCCTGCTCGTGTATCCTACAGTCAGTCTCTCGCTCGCTCGCTCGCTCTCTCCTCCGTCCACCCTTGGGCCGACACTTCTCAGAATTCCTCACTCCACCGGCTGAGCACGAGCTCTCCAGCCCTCGAGCCCATTGAGAAACAGGTGGCGTCATCGCCCCGCCCCCCTTGTCCTTTGGAATGTGGAAGTCTTCCATATTTGGCGTTTGGGGCTAGGCGTCTGAAGCACCTGTTTCATTGAGAACGAGAGGTTCTTCTTCAACTATTACTCCTTCTTCTTCTTCTTTAAGTATTGGTTTAATCAGTATAATTTTTATAGCTTATATCTCTCAGTTTCTGTCAGCGTTAAAGCCGGGTAAATGCACACTTCTTTTTAATTATTGTTGATCATATATGTGTTAAGTATAAACATAAATATTAATATGCAAACACACATACTAACAATACCAATTATCCTACAACTCAGCGTCTATTCCTATTGTTACACTTTTGCACCGATAATCCTGGCAGCCTCTTGATGTTTATGCTTCAATAGCCTACCTAATGCCTATTATTTATTTTTAAATGATGTTTCAATGACTATAATATTGACTGTACATTGGATTTTATAGGGTTTATTTTTCATAATGAATAATTGTTCAAATTAAAAATGATACTGAAGTAAAATACTGTGCAAAACAGTAGTGCAAATGGCATTTTAGTATATTTCACCAATGTCAACAAATGGGTCTACACAAATTTAAGACATATTAAATTTACATCTGATCTTTGAATCCCATCTCAAAAATATTGTGTTGGAATTATATCTGTAAAAGTGTCTTTTAAAGTCTTTACTACAGGGAGAACTAATCCATCTTATCTCTCCCTAATTATACTATAGTTGCCATGCTTTAAGCAAATTTGAACAAAGAATACATATAAAATTAGCTTTAATTTGTTTTGTTTTGGGGGGTTCAAAATTTGCATTAAACTCTTTTTATTTCTTTCCATCTGTTGCTAATGTAGCTTTAGAGTTTTGCACATGATATAGGAATTCAGTTAAAGATTAAGCATCAACCTATGTAGATAAACAGCTAATAGTTTTTTCTCTCTTTTCTTTCTTGCTGTGTTTGATGTTAAATCTTGTCTAAAAAAAGATGTATAGCCAATGTTTGATTATGTTCTGGAATTTTTTTTTACATTGATTTCAAATGTCTCCATAAAATGTCAATAATACACTACAAATGTTTTTGGCCTTTTTAAAAGTGAGTTTAAGTTGACCATCGTCCAAGTAATTGCCTGAGTCCTTCTCCACATCCCATCCAGGGCTTGTCTTTCCCACGACTTGTAAAGGAGGGGTCAAGTAGGGGGGTGGTCTGGTATGAATATATGACTACTAATGAGACAGTCCTCATAAAGAACCTTATAATTTGGATATGAATATGCGACCACAAAGAAGATCTAACAATAACATCACCTAGCAACTCTTATCTGGAGGAATTTCAGAGTCAAGTCTTCTCTGTGAAGCAGCATGTACTTGGAGAGAAGAGCCCCTCAGGCTTAGAGCCATACACAGCCAACGGTCCTCACAAAGACCCCTGTAAAAAAAAATTTAACTGAAGAGTCAGACAATGTCTTGTCCAGCGCTACCCTACACGGCCATTAATCATACAACAGACAAAATGAAAGATACCACTGAAAGAAATAGATTAACAAGTTAAGTGCGGGTTGAGTTACGACTCTCTGACCCTCCTTCAATTACTTATAAATCAAAGTGTATTTTGGGCTGATAAGAGTAATTCTTTTAGGCTATTTTTACAGCTTACAACAATTAACAGTGAACTTTTTTCACTGTTTTTTCACTTCAAAAAAGTATTCTAAATGTCCCTCCATTTGGTTTCTCTCCATCTGCAATTTGTTAATGACTCCCCAAACACTTTCTTCATGTCAGTCACTCAACACAAGAGACTTTAGTTTTGCAACTCTCTTTAAGAAAAAAAACCATTTGGTCTGGTTTTCAGTCTCAAAGAGCCAACATCATGCTTAAGATCCACAAGATCTCTCATTTTCAAATCCTCCAACACTCTCTGTTGAGGGTGAACGGCCACTTGAAGCCAACTTCAATCTCAAAAACCTAAGCAGACCTTTTCCTCCTCTCTTTATTGATTTTGATACACACTGAGGTACGCTTAGGTGTTATTTTCAAGTGTGTTAACGCTTAGACTGTGAGAAGTGGCCTCTTGTCAACCAGTTCTCAAAGGTGTCAGAGGTTAATACCCTCTCTAATACAAAAGCATGCAAATGCTTTCATTACAATACAGGCTTCTTTTTAGCCACCGAACAGAGCATGTAACCTTCTGGAGAGTGGACTGCCGCCTCAGATCGCTCAAACACCCTCCCATCACAGGTCCCAGGCTTCTGAGGGTGATGACAACACAAAAGTACTTCACACTGGGGGCTGGGCCTGCATTTTGTGGGTCAGTGAACAACAGTCGTGGCAGCAACACCATGTCATTCAAACCTGGCTCCCCCATACCCTCGCTTTCCTTACACTTTTTGTCGTATCAGCAAACAGAGAAGTGGAACACCACTGAAAGCACTGGGGTGTTTTTGTGTAGCACTAACATGAAATGCACCTACTGTTTTCCACCACACTCTCAGTGAGAGCCCTCAAAACCCTTGTTACGAAATGATGAGTTCACACGTTTGTGCATGCATTTTTATGTCTATCACCTAACAGTGAAGGAAGCCCTCTAATCATTTACTTAAATAAAGTAGCAGTACTCTATGCAATTCTATGAAAAACCAAGCACATCCTTACTGCTTCCATAGGAATTAAGACTAGTAGCAAAGTGCTGCTGATAAATTGCACTTGATTAACTCAAGTCAAGGCAGTTTTCTGGAGCACTGAGGTGTGTGTTAATACACTGCCACAATCTTTCAAAAAGTGGACATCCCAGCATCACTGCCTCTTCTCTGCAAAGTTTGCAAAGTTGCATCTGAACTAACTGCAAGACTTCTGGCTATAATGCACAATGCCAAGTAGGAGAAAACCCAACAAAGCATATCAGTGCAAATACCTCAAACCAGCCGTCAAACACGGCAGTGACTGGATAAGGATTTGGGCTTGTTTTACAGTCACAGGCCCTGGGCACATTGTAGTTGACCGTGAACTCCTCTGTATAGAAAAGTATTCTAGAGTCAAATATGAAGCCATTTGTCTGTCAGCTAAAGCTTGGCCAAAAGTGGATCATGCAACATGACAATAATCCCAACCAAAGCAGCAAATCAACAGCTAAATGTCTGAAAAAGAAAAGAATCAGGGTGCTGTGATGGCCCTGTGAAGGTCCGGACATCAACCTTCACAGAGCTGGGCATAAATAAACGCTCACGAACTGAAACAAGAGAGACTGATAAAATCAAAGTGAAAGTGATTGCTTCAGTATGTGGTCCTACAAGTTAATCTTGGGTGAGTCCTGTGAAAAATCACTTTTTCTTTTAAATAAGTGTAAATACTAATGACCAACAATATGAACTTACATAATAAAGACCATTGTCAGTTTTACATGATTAAATTACTGTTTTGTTTACTTTATTTGCGAGCTGCATTTGTTCCACTGGGTAGTTTAATTTAAAACCACTCTTCATTATTATTTCCTGTGTGTTTGTTGTATTTTTTGGTCTTAATTCATTTTATGACAGAACAGTAAAGCAGACAGGAAGAGAGGGGCAGAGAACACTGGAAATGACATGCAGGAAATGGCCTGGGCCGGAACTGAACCCAGACCCCTGCTGTAGCCTTTCGGCATATGGGTCACCCTCTGGACTGATCTGTACTAGCATCCAAGTATTTAAATCTCAACTTGAAATGTAACTAATTACTATTGCTGTAAAGTATATACTGTACAAAATACTAAATAATTTAAGTGCAGCAAAGTAGAAATACAAAGTAACATAAAATGGAAATATTAAGGTAAATACATTTACAAAATTTGTATTCATTTGCTGCATTATTATAGTCAAAATAACTGGCTTTAAATGGAACCAGTAGTTTACTTAAACATGTGGGTTACAGTTTCAGTGAAACGGCTGCTTTTTTTAAGAGGTTGTTGAGATGACTAAATCTGAATCACAGGAAAATCACTTCAGTTTCAGTTACCACTTTATGAGAGACATGTTTGAGATAATCGTGCTGCTTTCAAAAGGGTTTCTGTGAGCCTAAAATCCTTTAACTTATCTGATGGAAGAAAAATTGCACCATGCGTGTGTTGTGTTTCACAGCTTGAAAAGAACATTAAACAAAAATCATGTACGGACAAATACAGGAGTTATCTCAGCTCCGCACAAGAGCACAAAGTATGTATGTCTTCACACAAGCAAGGGGCAGGATGTCACCGAAAACTAAATAAAAACCACAAAAACCTCGTAATCTCACATTAGGTTTTTTTGGGGGGTTGTGTTTTTTAAAACACCCATTTATCTGTCTTACAAACAGTGAATAGATGCTATGGAAATGTCTTTATTCTTCACTGTCTGTTATCTGGAAAGGTTGTGCATTCCCCCCCCCCGATGTCCTCAGTGTTTTCCTTTTTAAAGCTCCACATGCCACCACTGGAAATACTGCCTCTCTGAACTGGAATTTGGGGCGGGTGTCTGGTGTCTCTGTGCACTATGTTATGTGCAACATAGCACTTGGAAACAAAAGGAAAGAACACGCTCAGACAAGTTTTGCAATATGAAGAAAAGAAATGTGAGAATGTGGTTAAAACACAGGAACATTACTCATACATACATAGGTTATGTCTCCTTGTGACTTAGCCCCAATCAATCAGCACTGCCTGCTTCAAAGAGCAGCTGCAGAAAAATCAACACAGAATACGGGCATTTTTTTTTTTTTTTGCAAGAACAGAAAGTAATACAGTTTGACACATTTTGTCTCACCTTTGAAATATAAAACCGTCTGTAATTAAATTTACCTTTAAAGCTAAACATCAAATAACAAGTCTTAACCAACTTTAAAATTACTCGCCGGAACAACCAGTCATTTAAAAAATATGAGCCTTTGTTCACTGCTCAGTATTAAGTTTCCTTATTAGCATGCAACAGGTTGTGTATTCGGATTTCTCCCAGACTGCGGCTGCTTTAATCCTACATGCCTGAGAGTGAGTTGGGGGATGAGAGCATGACTGAGAGTGAAATCTCCTTCAGTAAAGACCCGTGTTAAATGTAATGGGTGTTGGCAAGGGGGCCTAATAAAGATGACGGCACGCATTCATATGCATCAGTTTGTGTGCTCAGCTTGACAAAGTCTGCCCTGCAGGCTTAACAAAGGGGAGGAAGGAAGCCAGGGGTTGTGGGGAATGTCTGGGGGATGTGGGGTGGCAACCCACACACACACACACACACACACACACACACACACACACACACACACACACAGACAGTGGCCCTCCAGCTTGCTCTCAAGTCGAGGTTATAGCTGTGACAGCTGGCCTAGCACACTCTGCATGGGCTCTTTTTCTTTTGCAACACACTCCCCTCCCCTCCGCACACACACAGTCTGTGACACACACAAACACAGGATGCTCCATCCTGTTGACTGTTTACACTTCACAGTAGCCAGCCAACTTGGGAGGTTTGATCACCGGCATTACAGCTGTTTGTAAGGTAGTAGTGAGGTTATTTGGTTTGTGTGTGCCTCCTGTCGTAATCATAATTGTAGGTTTAGGTGGTTCTTTTATTTATTTATTTTTTCTTTTTCTGTAAGCCCTGTTATGTTATTAACTACTAGCTTAATAACACGTTAAAATCTTCTAAAAGCTGAGGTTGAAAATTTCATTTTCATTTCATTTTCATTTATTTATTTATTTCACACTTGGTACAACAGATCAAACAACAAAATTATTCCATAACCTTGGGTAAAGTAGTTTAGGAAGATTTTGTGCTGAAACGCTCCAAAACTCCTACTGAACATCTACTGAAGGATGCTGTGGTGAGATTGTTTAACAAGTACTTTGCCTAGAAGTGTCCAAATCCATGCAATACAAACACTTCCAGCTAAGTTAGAAAGTAAGATTTTAAATCTGATTCTGAGAGGTTGAGAAGTTAACTAGCTGTTAACTCACACACACATGACCCCGCTGAATCAAAGCTGCTGAAACAACCACATCTGTTCAGCCAAAATACAAGGGAGGACCAGAAAGGACTACTGGCAGTGTGGTCCACAACAATCAGATCATTATTCAGCCAAAAGGACACCTGCTTTGTCCGAGGTAGGCGTGATGACATGAGACAGCTGAATAATGCAGTGAATGCCATCCAGTTAAAATCTCTTAATTAAGTAATTCTATTTTTCTATAGTTGCAGATGAAAGGCAGATTATTTAACCACGTTATTTTTAAGTCTGAGACGAAGTATTTTGAGTTTTCAGAGGGTGAAGGGGAGGACACGAGTAGAACAGCTGTATCGCTCAGACACCAACAGGGGTCGCCCTTGTTACAGCAAAACGCTGCAGAGTGCATCTGCCACCAAGTCATGAGCAACAGACAGGGACTCAGAACAGCTGATAAAAGTCATATAACACGGTGAGATATTCATCCTCATGCGCTGGGCTCTTGACCCTGAACTGTGGATTCTTTATGAAATCAATATAAGTGCAATAAAGGGCAAACGGGACTGTTTCATTTTATATTTGGCAATATACAATAATTTCAGTAAAATTTTTTACTTCATATATCAAGGACAGGTCATTCTTACCATCAAAGTGAATTACAATCTATAGTGTGAGTTTCTGGCTAGTTAAAATATGGAGGACATAAAACCACCCTGTCCCACATTTGAGAACTCACTAATAATAATAAAAAAAAAAAGTTCATGTTGCAAAAGATAATTAGTGCCAATTTCTGAACGGCATTTAGTTAAATTTTACAATAATGCAAAAAAAAAAATAAAAAAATTGTAGACTACTTTTTAACGTGAAAGTAGGCCTATTGAAAAATGGGGGGAAAGCAGTTTTCATTCAACTTTCATGCTGGATTGAAACAATATAACATGTTGTTTTGTGACCGCCTCAGATTTTAAAGTGTGTTATTCTTAAAGAAAAAACTCTAAAACATATATAAAAGTATTTGGTTAAAATTAAAACATGACATTTTCAGGTAAATCAAAGAACCGTTTAATTCCTACTTTACCTCTCCAAATATAAGCTGGTTTATACAAATCGAGTTTCAGAGTGGTTCTGACCGTGAGTCTGGTCCTTGACACTTGCCATGATGTTTTAATGCCTCCAGTGCGTAAACTCAGTCAACCTTGACTTCAACTCAAGGTTTTCGGGACACTCATTAACAAACCATCCTTACAATTGCATTTTATGACACCCTGCAACACGCTAGTCAACATGGTAATGTTTTCAAACGGCATCATTCAAAAGAACTGCGCAGAGGAAGCTCAAAGTCTTGGAAAACATGTATTTATCATGTTAGCAGCCTGCCTTTGGATTGAGGGGTGTCACGTGACTGGTACAGGAAGAGCGCGCGGTAGTCTTCGCCACCGGGCAGGTTCGTCGTTTCCAGTTGTAACTTTTTAAAGAGTGCGTCTGTTGCGAACATTTCTGCTTTAGTTGCTTCGCGTGTTTTTGTAGCGCCGACACGGCTGTACTTTTACCGAGACGCGTGCAGAGCCGTGTGTATTGTGTGTAGGTAGCGGAAGTGAAGTGGGACAGCTAGCAGGTGGACTCGTGGGATAAACATGTTGTCCACCCTTCATGTGACGTCGTGGTTTTTTTTGCTTGTTGTGCCAGGAAGGCGAGCGACTGTGTGGAAAGCAGGCGGCTTCAATACAGCATCTGTGTCTATGTACAGTTTTACAGTTTGTAGCAATGGCTTGTGAATTTCGGGTCAAATCCCTGTGGACGTTACACAGCTGGTGGCAGCTGAGCTCCGTCAGCAGCATTTATCTTTACTGCACTAGTTATTGTATTTGCTTTTTCGCCGTTTAAAATGCTCAGGAAAAAAGAAGGGGGTGATCTAAAACTCCCCCTGCAGATTGCTGCTGCTGAAAGTGCTCATATGGACCGGGCAGTTTACTAAGTGCACGTGTTTAGCTGCTCCTTAACTCAAAATATCTAATCAGCCAATCCAATATGGCAGCCACTCAGTGCTTTTAAGCGTGTAGGGACGGTCAGGAGTGGCTGGCCTGCTGAGCATCAGAATGGGAGAAGAAAAGTGATTTATGTGACATTGTTGTTGTTGTGAGCATTTCAGAAACTGGTTTCTTGGTACACTTTTTATTACTCAGGTGGTCTACCTGTGAAATCTTGCTGACCATGTCCGTGTCTTTATGACCACAGTGTACCCATCTTCTGATGACTGTGGGATAACTCACCACATCTCAAAGCTCAAATCATCTCAAGCTGGTTTCCTAAACACTAATAATGAATTCTTTGTACCCAAATACCCCCCACAGTCAACTCAGTGCTAGCAAGGTTTGCGTAATAAAGTGCCAGTGAGTAGAGTTTTGTCTCTACATGCAGTTTAGATGAAAGTCAGACCACATTTCAATAAGTCCTGCTGTACTGAGAGCTCCTTTCATGAGGTGACCTTTGGTGTTCGCATTATATTTTGTAACTGAAATTACTTATTGGTAATATAGGATGAATGAATAGGTTCTATAGTTTTTTTTAATATCCATAAGTGAGCGTTTGAAATAGTATTAATAGCAGTTTGATCTGGAGTTTCTTCTTAAGGCTTGACTGTGACAGATCTCACCACAATGGCAGAAAGCGAACACAGGATATCTCTTCAGTGCTTTTTCCAGTCCTCATCAATACTCCTCAGTTGTCAGACAAATCTTTTATTGTGCTGATCGTCAGTGGACTCTGTCTAATGCCGTTTAACTTGGCACCTGGAAAAAGCACTTCATGTCCACAGAATTTCACCAGTGCCTGGCGGGTTTTTGAATATAAGATATGGGATAGTCACTTGATCGTATGTGCACGGTAGGACAGAAGATGCAGTCTTTCCCTGTTTTTCCCCTTTGCTATTTATAAAGAGTTTCACGGATAGATGAGTCAGGAAGACTCAAGGAAGATTGTCTGTGCTGATTTAAAGAGGAAAGAAAATGAAAGTAGCTTTTGACTGACGAGGAACAAAGTGTCACAGAGCTACAGAAGAACCCTAAAGAAGCAAATAGTACCAACAGTTTTGATGACTGCAGTACTTCTAAAAAAAGTAAAACAAAAAAAATCAGCTGCCGCTGAAGCAGCCTGCCTTCATGAGGGTGGCCTTTGCTGTTTGCTTTGCATTGTGCAAACATGCAAGCTGCAGCGATTCCAGATATTGCACTCCGTAATAAAATCAGCCTCTTTCTGCTGGTGTTCAGTTCACTGTGAATAATTTTCACTCTCCGTCATAGTCACATTTTGCGGTGAGAAAACAAAGTTCAACAGATACCTTTAAGAGATTTTCGTGTGCCTGATAGCAGTGTTTTTGATATTAATGAGTGCGGATTGTTTGCCTGTTCTCAGACTGTTCCCCTCTGATTACAGTTTGTGACCCTGTGTTCATCCAGCAGAGCATGGGATCCCCTTTGCTCCCATTAAATGTGTTACTTGCTCAATAAATGTTTGCAGGTCCTTGAAAAATCATCAGTAAGTTATTTGGATTTCCCCAAAACGCCAAGAACAGCTCAGCTCTTGTACTGGAAGCTCAACGCCCCGAGCAAAGTGCAAAAGCTACGCCCCTTATCCACCAGTATCCGGTAATCATTACACTCATGACAGTATCTCTGCCTCTCAAGGGACTTCGGAAAAGCTCAGGACAGAGATTTTGCTAAGTATGGGTTGTTGTTGTTTTTTTAGCTCTATTTATATACATTTACCACTGCTAACTGTTGCTTTTTAAAATGGTTGTCTGGCATATTTCTTAGATTTCTGGCATACAAGTTGATGGTTGTGTACTGTATTAAGTGATATGCTTTAAACATTATTTTGCACATGATATTTTGGACAGTCGATATGACCAAAGACAGACATTGCATGTATATTACATCACGAGCGTAATTGCATTAATGTCTCTGTTAATATTTCATTTGACTTTGTAACCAGAGGAATTTCTTTTATGAAGCGCTCAGAGCTGAAAGTTGATGAACAGAAAATCAATATTCAAATATTCTGATTAACTGTTTGTTTATGCATCAGGTTAGTAAAACTGACCGTTTTGGGGGCTTTTCTTGTCAGACGGCACTCTGTATGTCACAAATACACCCACTGGCTGTTAGTTACATCTTCTTAGCACCGGGTCAGATCCTCCTTTGCCTTTAGAGCTGCCTTAATTCTTCATAGCATATCTATGGTGCTGTAAAGGTTTTATTGCTCCAGATTTGTTGCTGCACATCAATGATGTGAATTACCACATCCCAAAGGTGCTCTGCTGGATGAAGAACTTGTCACTGTGGAGTCCATTTGCATACAGTGAATTAATTGTCAATGTTCAAGAAACCAGTTGAGCTCTTTGACATAGCACATTAACCTTTTGGAAATAGCCATGAGAAGATGGGTACAATGAGCTTTTAAAAGGATGGACATGGTTAGCAACAATATTCAGGTAGGCTAGGGTGTTTAAAACATGCTTGGTACAAAGTGTGCCAAGAAAATATTCCCCACGGTGGCTGCCACTGTGTGTCACAGCTGACCAGTTATCATACTGTTGCAGGGCTGTCACATAGACACAGACAACTATTCACTTGAACGATTAGCTTATGAAAACAATCTGCAAACTTTGTCTAGCTTTAATATAATCTGCTATTGCATAGTGTTCCTGAGATGAATGCCCTTCTTTCATTGCTGTGTTCATACAGGGGTTTGGACCATTAGGACCGGACAATGTTTTTGACTGTGTTCTTCCTCCTGGTCGTGTTGTGCACCCAGGGAGGAAATGGTAAGGAGGGCGAGGAAGCACAGAGACCTGGCCATGTTTCGGTGGTCATAGTGGGAGGCACGGGTGACCTGGCGAAGAAGTACCTGTGGCAGGGATTCTTCCAGCTGTATATCAACCAAGTCAGTAGTGGAAACACCTTTTCTTTCTATGGCGGGGGACAGTCCCCCACTGAAAAGGCCACACCAGTGCTCTTTGAGATTCTGAAGGCAGTCTCCTGCTCAAAGGATGTTTCTCAGGAGCGCTGTGCTCTGCTGAAAGACCAGTTTCTGCGGCTCGCACAGTATCGCCAACTAAAGTCATTAGAGGACTATCAGGATCTGGCCAAGCACATTGAGCAACAGCTTCAAGAAGAGGGAATGACGGAGGCAGGCAGGCTCTTTTACCTCTCTGTACCAGCTTTTGCATATGCAGATATTGCTGAGAAGATTAATAGTAGTTGCAGGCCAAAAAGTGGGGCTTGGCTGAGGGTGGTGCTTGAAAAACCTTTTGGACATGACTACGGGAGTGCTCAGGTACTGGCATCTCAACTTCGCAGCTCACTGACGGAAGAAGAAATGTACAGAATTGACCACTACTTGGGGAAACAGGTATGGAAGTCCTACACAGTGCATCCCTTCCACCCTTGACTCTTAAATGAATCTGAATCTAAATCCAAACATCTTATGTTTCCTTTTTTCCAAAGGTGGTTTCAAAGATGCTTCCTTTTAGAATACAAAACAAAAAATTACTTGATCCCATCTGGAACAAGCACCACATCGAGAGAGTGGAGATTGTACTGAAAGAGACTCTGGATGTTAAAGGTGATTAAAGGGTTTATCAACTCTCTTAATTACTACGGTATTTTGAGACATGGGTAAATCATAGACATTTTTTTTTTTTTTTGGTGATTGAATCATGTATTCTTACCCTGTCTTTGTTATTTTCTCCTCAAAAGGTCGCATTGCCTTCTATGACCAGTATGGGGTCATCAGGGATGTGCTACAGAACCACCTGACTGAGGTCATGACACTGTTGACCATGAGGCTTCCCAAGAACGTGAGCAGAAGTGAGGAAGTCCTTGGAAACAAGCTGCAGATCCTTAGTTCCATGCTTCCTTTAGGAAAGAATCAAGCTGTGATCGGTCAGTACCAAACTTACAAAGCAGAAGTTCAGCAGGAGCTGAATAAGACCAAAGATCACGTCAGTCACACTCCAACATTTGCAGGCAAGTACTGAAAGTTTGTCTCCTTACATTCTGCTGTAAGTGTGCTGCATTACATCTCCTTCACTGTTTAGATGCTAATATTTACTCGTGTTTCTATTTTTTAGCTGTACTCGCACAGATTGATGACGCACAATATGAAGGCATGCCGATCCTTTTGATCTCAGGGAAGATGCTAGATGAGCGGGTGGGATACGCACGTGTTCTTTTTAAAAATGACATATTTTGTGTTCAAAACCACAATAACGTTCACTGCAAGCCCAAGCAGATAGTTTTCTACTTTGGACATGGCAGCCTTCAATATCCAGCAATTCTTGTTAGTAAGAATTTGTTCAAGCCAGCTCTAGTAGACAGTGAGTGGAAGGAAGTAACAGAGCACAAAGACGTCAACGTTTTTGGATTGCCTATTTCAGACTTCTACATCCAGACTCCAATGGAGCAGAAGGAAGCTTATGCAGAACTTATTTCTCACATCTTTTTGGGACAGAAGAATAGCTTCATTAGTACAGAGAACCTGTTGGCTTCCTGGGACTTATGGACACCGCTGCTCAGCAGTTTAGCCAGCACATTTCCGCGCATCTACCCAGGTGGTGCTGATAATGCAGACGTGCTGGACATCCATCTGAAAGGGAAAGACGTTAGCTACAACAATGAGGTGGTGATAATCAGTACTGATCATTTGGGTGGCACATCCACAAATGGTTTCCAAGTGATGCAAGGTAAATTTCGCAGTTCTGAAATGGTGTCTGCATGGGCCGAGCAGCTTGTTGACAAGCTCGCTGCAGATATTCAGGAAGCAGCAGAGGCAGCTATTTATGAGGGTGGTGTTTTCCATCTCGCCCTCTCCGGTGGATCTACTCCCCTTGCTCTGTTTCACAGGTTGGCCGATCACCATTTCACCTTCCCCTGGAGGAACACACATGTTTGGATGGTGGACGAGCGCTGCGTGCTGCCGACGGAACTGGAGTCCAACTTCCGCAACTTGCATGACCATCTACTGCAACATGTGAGAATCCCGTATTACAACATCCACCCCATGCCAGTGCATCTCAACCAGCGCCTATGTGTGGAGGAAGATAGAGGAGCGCTAATGTATGAGAAGCAACTCGTTAAATTGGTTAACAGCTCCAGCTTCCACTTTGTATTGCTGGGTGTCGGCTATGATGGCCACACAGCCTCTTTGTTCCCCGGTGGCAAAGCTGATGAACTTGGCGATAGTCTGGTGGCCCTCACTGAGAGCCCCTCCAAGCCACACCAGCGTATGAGCCTCACCTTTAATGTCATTAATCGAGCCCGCAAAGTTGCCCTTTTGGTGATGGGCAAAGGCAAACACGAGCTGATCACCCAGCTGAGCCGCGTGAAGGACAACCCAGACAAATGGCCTGTCACTGGTGTGAAGCCTACTAATGGTAACCTTGTTTGGTACATAGACTATGATGCACTTTTAGGATAAGAATGTAATCTCTACCTTGCAATCAGACAAATGTCTTTGGAGCTGCTTTAATTGGACTGTTGGTTGATGAGAAAAAAAATATATGAACCAGCACATACAGTGGGGCAAAAAAGTATTTAGTCAGCCACCGATTGTGCAAGTTCCCCCACTTAAAATGATGACAGAGGTCAGTAATTTGCACCAGAGGTACACTTCAACTGTGAGAGACAGAATGTGAAAAAAAAATCCATGAATCTCTGGCTCTCACAGACCTGTAACGTCTTCTGTAAGAAGCTTTTCTGTCCCCCACTCGTTACCTGTATGAATGGCACCTGTTTGAACTCATCATCTGTATAAAAGACACCTGTCCACAGCCTCAAACAGTCAGACTCCAAACTCCGCCATGGCCAAGACCAAAGAGCTTTCGAAGGACACCAGGAAAAGTATTGTAGACCTGCACCAGACTGGGAAGAGTGAATCTACAATAGGCAAGCAGCTTGGTGTGAAAAAATCAACTGTGGGAGCAATCATCAGAAAATGGAAGACATACAAGACCACTGATAATCTCCCTCGATCTGGGGCTCCACGCAAGATCTCATCCCGTGGGGTCAAAATGATCATGAGAACGGTGAGCAAAGATCCCAGAACCACACGGGGGGACCTGGTGAATGACCTGCAGAGAGCTGGGACCAAAGTAACAAAGGTCACCATCAGTAACACACTACAACGGCAGGGAATCAAATCCCGCAGTGCCAGACGTGTTCCGCTGCTGAAGCCAGTGCATGTCCAGGCCCGTCTGAAGTTTGCCAGAGAGCACATGGATGATACAGCAGAGGATTGGGAGAATGTCATGTGGTCAGATGAAACCAAAGTAGAACTTTTTGGTATAAACTCAACTCGTCGTGTTTGGAGGAAGAAGAATACTGAGTTGCATCCCAAGAACACCATACCTACTGTGAAGCATGGGGGTGGAAACATCATGCTATGGGGCTGTTTTTCTGCCAAGGGGACAGGACGACTGATCCGTGTTAAGGACAGAATGAATGGGGCCATGTATCGTGAGATTTTGAGCCAAAACCTCCTTCCATCAGTGAGAACTTTGAAGATGAAACGAGGCTGGGTCTTCCAACATGACAATGATCCAAAACACACCGCCCGGGCAACAAAGGAGTGGCTCCGTAAGAAGCATTTGAAAGTCCTGGAGTGGCCTAGCCAGTCTCCAGACCTCAACCCCATAGAAAATCTGTGGCGGGAGTTGAAAGTCCGTGTTGCTCGGCGACAGCCCCAAAACATCACTGCTCTCGAGAAGATCTGCATGGAGGAATGGGCCAAAATACCAGCTACTGTGTGTGCAAACCTGGTAAAGACCTATAGTAAACGTTTGACCTCTGTTATTGCCAACAAAGGTTATGTTACAAAGTATTGAGTTGTATTTTTGTTATTGACCAAATACTTATTTTCCACCCTGATTTACGAATAAATTCTTTACAAATCCTACCATGTGGATTCATGGATTTTTTTTTTCACATTCTGTCTCTCACAGTTGAAGTGTACCTCTGGTGCAAATTACTGACCTCTGTCATCATTTTAGGTGGGGGAACTTGCACAATCGGTGGCTGACTAAATACTTTTTTGCCCCACTGTATAGGAGGACCATATAGGAAAGGTTATTAACTCAAATCACATGTACTGAGCAGAACTGCTAAACTCTTTCAGGCTTCTAATTTATTTCCCTCCAGCGCACCGTTTGAGATCATAACAGTGTATACATAGACCAAACTTGATCAAAATAGGAAATCAGTAGAACATTGTTGAAAACAGCCCTTTGTTGGTGTCCATGTGGTTGTGAAGCAGCGAAGAAGTTTGTGGTTTCTTACATTTAAAGAACTGCTCGTCTTCAGTAAGGCTTGACTAATGGAACAGGAGTTTTCCACAAGGTGAATGTAAGGTGTAAGTGTTTTATAATGTGACGATAGCCCTGACTTTAGAGTTAAGCCTAGTTTATTGCACTGCAATAAATCTGCATCGCAACCATAGTGAGCGGACATAGTTTGCATTGTACGCTAGTGCATTGAACTTCCATTACAAGTGAAACTGAGCCGTTTATGTTGGACTTGGAGATAATAACCCATATGGAAAAGAAATAGTAAAAACTTATATGATTTACTCATGAAAGTGGCCACTTTCTCATTATTTTCATATATTGCTTTAGTAAGTATCCAAAACATACAAGTTTCATTATATAATTTTTGTATGCTTTTCATACAAGTTTCACACAAGACAGATACAAACTTTATAAGATTTATATATATCTTTTCCATATGGGAAATCTTGATAAATAGTTAGCTTTACAGCACCGCAGGAAGTAGATAAGAGTTCAGAAACGACTCAGTCTATACAGGTGCACCCAAAAAATATTTATGCCCAAAATGCTGACTTTAGGTAATTTGATTACATGTATATTTTCCAAGCATTTGTTACATAATTACTTGATTGGTACACATTTAGTTTATACCAAGCATTAACCTAGCACCTAGCATATTTTCCTTAATGATAAATTATATGAATAAATAAACCTTTTATATATTTTTATATATTTTAGTTTCATTTTACTCAAAATTATTTGAGTTTATGAAGGCAAAGAATCACTTTTTTAAAAGTTATGTTGGAGCTTGGGAAACAAGATTAACAGCATGTATCCACTTTCATTAGCACAATAAGCAAGCTATACAATTACAGCCTATTAGATTTTGTTAAATAGAGGAATTATACTGGTGCTAATCAATAATCTGTGTTTACAGAGGATATTACCAAACATACCTGTCACACCTGTTGACAGTGCATGTCAGGCCAAAGGATAGGTTATGGCGTAGGTTTAACACGGTACTATAAACCAGAAATGAGTTAGAAGGGATGCTGAGTGTATGTAATTTGTCATTAATGAAATCATTGGTCCATGTTCTTAAAAGTTTTAACCTCATATGAGTATTTTTTTATGTGTGTGTGTGAAATGCATATGAAGATTTTTGATCATTTAAGTCTAAGTATGAAGTGAGTGGGAATCTAGAGGAATATATGAAGTTTCCTTTGCAAACTACACAGCGCAGACGATTGTTGTGTCGCTGGAAGACAGTTACAACACACGGATGAATTAAGGTGTTTGTATGTGTGAATTATAACAGATCTCAGGTGAATTTAAAGATATCCAGTTTACTGTATAATCTGCTCTTATTGGATGAATGCTTTATTCTGTGGAGTGGTACTGCCATACATACACAATCAGGTGATGTAAAATATGTGTTTTACTAAAGAGATAATCACATTCCCATACCAGATCACATTTTTCTTCTATTAATGTGACCTGGAGGTGCTTTTGAGTCAAAATGATTGAAAACAACATTAACACTACATCATATTTTTGGTTTCTTTATTGAAGACCATCTTTAAATAAAAGCTCAATTCCACTAAGTGTCAGCAGTGGTGTTGTCTTTGTGCCTCAAGATTAGGAACAAAGTAAGAAAACATGCTAAACACATCCGTCATCTCTTTAGCTATATTAGTCTGTTGTGAATATGGTGTTTAACAAATTTAGTAGCACCTGCCATTTAAAAACAAGACAATACAGAAAAAATTTATTTAATAGGCAAACGATTAACTGAATTTACAGTTAATTTCCAAATTTCAGCTGGGAAACTGAATTGTGAGAAGTCAGAAATATATCAATTATTCAAATTAACATTCAGTCTCTATAACAATTTTTTCTCTCCATGAATGAAAGTAAATAACTGCAATTTGGCATCTTCATCAAAAATAATAATTTGCAACGTTTACTGTTTTTTTTCTGCTTTCTTTTAAGCATTAAATGTAAAAATTAACAGATGAATACATATATTTAGCATTAAAATTATTTTGATTAAAGAGCTTGTGCATACTGGTGTGTTAACATTGCAGGAAACATTAAAAAATGATTGTGTTAATTACAGATACCGTTAATTAAGGGCATCAGTGATCTAAGTCTTTCATTGGGCGGTGGTCCAGAAAGAAATTGTTAAACCCTGTGGTTGAAGGCAAGTGTAAATCAACATTATACATTATTGTATTTCATATGATGCAACACAGATTTTCTGTTGTAGTAAGCCACAGCAGTTTAGTCTGATTTCCTCTGCATTTTTGAAGTGATTTGATTTCTTCTTCATACTTTTATATCTTTCCTCCTGCTTTATATTTGAGAATTTTACAAAGTGATTTGTATTGAATGGATATGTAACATATGAAATGATGTTTGGGAGTCTGTCAATACAGTCTATAATAAGAAAATTAAAAAGAACTGGAAGTTGCACTTGTCTTTTTTTTTCTTTTTTTTTTTAATATGAAAGTAATTCTTACAGTTACTTTATATTAAAACATTTAGATGAGGGGTTCCTGAACACCTTGGCTTTAAATCAACAAATGTAATTTTAGTTTTCATGCTAGAATTTCTTTATTGTAGCTTCAGTAATAAGATAAAAATCCAGTTCAGAATTTACATTCACACCATTGCTTGTAATCATGTCAAATCTACTGTATGAAATATTATTTTTTTAGTAATAAATTGTTACATGGAATACATTTCCTCGGTGCAAAAAGAAAATCAACAGCTGCTTTTCTGAAGTGTGCATTAAAAAAAAATGTGAGCTGGATTAAGTCACTTTCCCTTTTTCTTTCTCCTGGTTTAAAATTACAAGCTGCTGGTGGCAAGGAGCCCTCATGAATTCTTTACATGTGTAGTGTCACATATCATTGTGGGACAGCTGGAGTGTTTTATAACTCATTGTTTCTGCTTGGATCTGTCACAGAGTGCCTGTTGGTTAGCCACAGTCCTCCTCTGACCATGAAAAAACCTGAATGGACAGAAGCAGGTGTTAGTCCTTCGAAATGAAGATTTTATGAATGAATGAATTCTCCAGTGTGCAAGAGAAAGGGAGAGTTGTCTTTCACCTGTACTGATAGCAGAGACCACTGTTAGGACAAGGGACATGTAGTACAGCTCAGGGGTGGTTTTGGCCTGTGAACATACCGTACATACAAATCATTGACATGCTGCAGGAGTTTTTTTTGAGGGGTTGAACTGGCTAATATTGCTTTTTTTTTTTCTTACACATGCTGCTGCTGTCAGAGTCAGGATAGTAGTGCACAAACCTTGGCCACATGACAGTAGACCAAACACATGGTAGGCAGCCCACAAGCTCTGATGAACTGGGTCTGTCAGTGTGAATATCACTGCAAAACCTTGAAAAAAAACAATCACTGTTCCTATTAAACCTGTGTAAATGCTGTTAGAGTATCTGCTTTGGGACTGCTGAGCTGAGGGGACTTACCTGAAGCCATCAAGGACAGAGCAACTGAGGCTGACAGGTTGTTCAGAAGGGGCTGCCTGCAGTATCTTGAGGATTTGGGCCTTTAACCAAAATAGAAACCATTGTTAACTTCATGTTCCTTCTTGTACGAGTAACCTGCGGGCTGTATGGCATGATGCCATTGCCTGCGTCCCACTTACCTTCCCATCACGTAGAACTGAGGAGCCAGAACAATTGTGATGAACAGTACATTCAGTAGTTGACTGTGAAGGGGGAAGTGAACGGAAAATAGATTAAGGTCATAGTAAACAGAAAGTCATTCTGAAATCTTTATGTATGAGAGTACTTACAATCTTAATCTCTGATTCTTTGGTATCCATCTGCTGCTGTGATATGCCATGAAGACCAGCAAGTAAAGAAACATGGATGCTGCACATCCAGACGCGTATGTACTGTAACACTGTCCCTGGCACGTGTTGTATTAAAGTGCCAAACGCCCTTGTTGACCAGAGGAAGGATTGTATTTCATCCTGTCCAAGCCTGCACTTTTTACTCCTTGAACTCAGAACATTTGCCCCAATAAGTTATGCTTAAATTTTTTTAAAGTTGGTTTTAACATTTTAGACGCTTAAAAATTATTTTTGTTAAAACTCGCTAACACTCTGAAATTGTATGAGATTTCTTCAGCGCCCTTTCGCCATCACTTTTACCCCCTCACCCACTCCCGGAATGCACAGGCCTGAACTTCTGATACTTGGCTACTGGGTTTAATCGCTTACTGCATTATACTGACTCATGGCGGCTGCACTGGCACAGAGAAATAAGCAGTGATCGGTAACTTTCTATTCATGAGGTTAGCATCGACCATGTATGGTAGAAACTGGGCGGATACAGGGCTGGATGTGAGGCCGATCCTCTCCACACAAACTACGATTCATAAAGAAACACTGACTCCAGGTGTGCATGCTTACAGATTTAATTACCTCGAGCTTTTTACGCTATTATCACATCTGCGCACAAGTCCTCTTTTAGTACAAAGCCCACGTAAAAGTACGGATAAAGCTGAGTATATTAAAATAAAAATAAAAAACCTTGCGTCGTGCAAGGCTGTTAATCTATTTGGAACAGGATAGTTTCCTCACATTATTTCAAAAGTCTTGCTCCACCCTCCTGCGTATGTGCCCAAATTAACTAGAGCATAAGCAACGCATCACCCTTACCCCATATTTGACACACAATAAAAAGAGCCCACCCAACAACTTCGCATCCTTCCACTCTTGAAATTCTGCTGTTGCGTCTTCCAAAGAGGCCACCTAACATCCAAAATGCCTGCCAACCTCAGTGGGACGTGGAACATGGTCAGCAATGTCAATTTTGAGGGCTACATGGTTGCACTTGGTAAGTTTCACCCTTTTTAAAGCAAATTGGAAGACTGCGTGCAGAAAATGAGATGAGTAGAAAACCTCATATTTAGTTGGTTTAGAGTTCTTGAACTTAGGTGTACGTAAAACTTATATATGGCAGGTTATAGTTTTTACTCTTTTTGGAGTGTAAACATTTTGTAGAAAGTGTTGTCACTTATCCCTCTCATTTTGACATGCAGGTGTTGATTTTGCAACGCGCAAGATTGCTTCTATGTTGAAGCCTCAGAAAGTGATTAAGCAGGACGGACATTGCTTCACAATTCAGACACTCAGTAGTTTAAGAAACTACGAGTGTTCATTCAAGACCGGAGAGGAGTTCGAGGAGGTAACGAAAGGAATGGACAACCGCACCTGTAAGGTAAAAATGTTACCAAAATGTAACCTCCAGTTTTAAAGGTCGCTATTAGATTTGTGATCAGTGGTGCAAAACAAAAGCAGCCTCTTTACAAAGTGTAAACTCCATTTATGTTTAAGTATTGGGGAAACTGTGTAGTTTATCATTTTTTATTTATTTTATTTTTTTATGTTACTCTAACAGTCTGTGGTCAACTGGGAAAATGAAAAGCTGGTGTGTGTTCAAAAAGGAGAAAAGAGAAACCGAGGGTGGGCTCACTGGCTTGAGGGAGATGAGCTTCATCTGGTATGACTCTGAACTTTATGCTGGTGTCCCTGTTAATATTTTAACTTATAACATTCACAATCCTGTGATTGTACATGTGTACAACTGTAACCATACAAATGAAAATGCTGCTCCCTCTGAACACTGATGCCATTCATTGAACTCCTGCTGTTTTTTGTTTGTTTGTTGTTTGTATTACCCTTTTAAAACTGATCTTCAATTACAATTTTTTTTTTTTCTTTTTCAGGAGCTCACTTGTGGGGATCAAGTCTGCAAACAAATTTATAAAAGGACTATGTGATTAAACTCTCAAAATGAAGTGCATTGTGTGTTTATTGTCTCGTTAACTGACATCATAACACAACAAAAACTATATCTTTTCCTTTTTATATTTTAGAATGATGCACAAAACACTTTCCACAATCCTAAAGTGTTTTATACTAAAGCTTTCTTAGGAATTTAAAGCTACCTTTGTAGATATTTATCAAACGAAATGCTAGTCTTTCCGCATACAGATTCATTTCATGTTGCCATAATGAAAATGGCAAGCTTTCTCACTTTCTAAAACATGGTGTTAACAGATGTTGAGATTAAATTTCTCTGCTTTAAAAAAGCAGTAAAAGTAGAGGGAGGTTAAATAACTTTTATAAAAAGATAAAGGAAAGAAGTGGACGTATGAAAGAAATGATTGTTTTATAGTAAAGTGGGGGGGAGGTGTTAACTTTTTGCAACGGTGCCCTTCGGCTTCCAGTATCACAGAACCAAAACATGTCTGCCAGTACAGTAAATACATGATGTTGTTTAGACTTGCTCGCTGCTGAAGTGTCCTTGTTGGCGCCATCTGACAGACAACACACATGCATCATGTTAGCACTAGACGTTTTTAAACTAATGCAACGTGTGCACATGCAGCATTTCTCTCTGAGGTTTTGCCCAACAGATCAGTATGACTGTAATACTGTGACCTAAGTTGCAGAAATTAAGCATGACACACTGTCAGACTTCTCAAGCTGATTGGCAATTGAAGTACAAGCTGAGGAAAGATCTCATTCAAACCCTGGACTTTGTAAACTACGTATGTACTTCCTTTGACTGCATGATCGTGCACTGTGATTACTCAGGAGGAGGTGGAGAGCTGATCGATTTCTTTCTGGAGGGCGCTGTCCACAGAGAGTGCCATCAGTGCTCCAGAAAAGCCTTTTTGATTTTCCTCCTTCTGTGACATGAAAAAAAGAGCGTTGGGGTTATCTTTCATTCTTTTAATGTATCACAAAATCTCATGAGGTCATGAGCAGAAAAAGATCGTCCAGGGTTACTTATAATTGTTGGCTGGTTCATTTTGAAGATGTTTTCATTGATCATTGCTGTTATCTTCTACAAACATTAAATAAAGCATCTAACCTGTAGTTTAAGTAAACTTAACAGCTTTAGTTCCTGAACTGAGATAAGCAAGATTTTCAGGGACAACAGCTCTCAATCAAAGCTGTCATCATAACCCTGTCAGACCACAGTTTTACAATTTTAGAAGTTATTAATTAAAATCAGACTTTTGGGAGAAGTGACCCATTGACCACACAAACTACTTAACATGGAAGAATGTGTCTGTTATATGTATATCTGAGGTGGACTTGAGTGTTTTACTTAACCCCCCTGGCCCATACGCTAACATTGAGTGTGTGGGGTTAATAGCCTTTACGGAAGCCAGACACCAGGGGGCGATAGAGACGTTTGGGCTTGCCTTTAGGGAAGTCAAACAATGGGGGCGTCATTTTTTCCACAGTCAAACAAAAAGCACACTGGTTGGAAGTGAACTGAAATGTAAAAGACTAATAACACCAGGAGGGGGCAGTAAGCGGAAACTGTGGATACCAATTGAAGCAAAACACTGAAGAAGAAGCGGCGGACTCGTTGGTTTGTTGACGCATTTATGCCGCGAGTTTAATTTTGTAGCTATCAAACAGTTATCTCTGAACAAATAGCTTAAAAATCAGTTTACAGGTTACATATCGTGTTTTCAGCAGTAGTTAATCTTCAGTTTGTGACTTTCCTTTTTGTTGTGGTTGTCTGGGAAATCTTCGGTTTGGTTTGTCAACAGTTCTGCTTGAAAATGTCAGTGGATACAGAGGAAACTCACCAGGTAAGTGTTTCAGTTCTCTTCACTGATTGCCTGTTTGGCTAATATTAGCTAACACAAAGGGACGTTGGGAAAGCTACTACACAGGACCGTTATGATGTGTTTTAACGTGATGTGTTTTGGGGTTTTAGAGGTTAAAAGCTGCAGTTCATTATACAGTGGGTCGTCTCTGCCAGAAGATCGGTGAAGACCACCGGAGACCGTTCAGCCGACAAGCTATAGCGGCAATAGCCGAGACGACATTCAGACAGTGTGGTAGGTGTTCAACTAATGAGGATATTCTTTCACTGACCACTTTATTAGGTATACCTGATTTCTAATCAGCCAATCAGATTGCAGGGGTTAAGTGACTTCAAACGTGATGTGGTTAGTTTTCCGAGTGTTTCAGAAACTACTGTGATTTTTTTTTCTCCGCACACAGCCATCTCAAGCGTTTATAGTGAATGGTCTGAAGAAGAGAAAATATACAGGAAGCCCATTTCCCTGAGTGAATATGCTTTGTTGGCCAGATCGCTTTGAGGTGATAGGAAGGCAACAATAACACAATACCCCCTCATTTCAACTAACATGCAGAAGCACATCAGCACAGTATATCAAGTAGATGGGCTACAGCAGTAGAATACCACACCAGCTTTCGCTCTTGTCAGCTAAGAATAGGGATGGGTATCGTTTAGGTTTTATCCGATACCGGGGCCAAACCGGTACTTTTGAAATGGAGCCGGTGCTTAAACGGTGCTCTAACTGGTGCTTAAAGAATGGAGACTCCCCACCTGGGACTGACTTAATCTGGGACTCCCCACCATTTGACCTAAGAACTGAAGAAGCTTCTCGGATGAGAGGTGAAATGTCTGCAAGTAACTTAAAGAAATCCAGACGCTTTTCTTTGCAAGCTCCTTTGATTAAAGAATGGAGAACACAAACTTTGTCCAAAAACCTCTTATGTTTTTATTTTTAGAAGTCTCTTTTTTTCTGCAAAATGATAACCAAGTTAGCCTTTTCTGTTGATACAACATACCTCCTTTGGTTGGAACCGGTGCTTAAACAATGGAAAACACAAACTTTGTCCTAAAACCTCTCATGTTTAGCTGTTTTGTTTTTTTTTTGTTTTTGTTTTTGTAAAAAGATAACAATGTTTGTCTTTTCTGCAGCTATAGGGCATATATGGTATCACTCTGTCAAACAAGAAGACAGCCGCATGTAACTACAACGGTGTTTGCTAGTTCACCTTACATGCATTAATGTAATAACGTGATTAGCCTACTCAACGTATTACACACGAGCAACATTAAGCTACTCGCCCAGAGAAGAACGGCTGCTGCTGCTATCATCATCCGTCATCATTTCTGCTACACTGGCAGGGCTAGGGGCCACGACTCTCCTCTTCGGTTTTTGGGGGATGTTGCTAACTCCGGGTCCGATAACACCACTCCCACAGTAGATGTGCTCGGTGTGAGGTCTTGCATCAAGCTATCAAATACGGTGCATTTCTCGGCTTTTAAAAAAAAAAACGCTATGTGTCGCCAGGTGTTTCATCAGGTTCAAGGTTTTACCTCCTTTGCACAGTATCAGCTTAAAGCACTTGTTGCAGGCTGCTGAGTTTGCATCTTTTGCTGTGAAGTACAGCCAGACTTTTAACTGCTTTGCCTTGGGCATTTTTAATCTGCAGCTCTGCTCTAAAAGAACGTACATACCTGGGCCCGCCTACTATCCTTGGAAAGGTAAAATGATTGGCTAGAATCCAAAGTGTACGACATCTCAAGAAAAAAAAAAAAGCACAGAAATAAAGCACCGAAATGTGCGCTGCTTTTCGGTCTGGTTACTACCGTTTATGTCAGAACCGGTGCCATAATGGCACTGGA
Source organism: Haplochromis burtoni (assembly GCF_018398535.1). NCBI lineage: Eukaryota > Metazoa > Chordata > Actinopteri > Cichliformes > Cichlidae > Haplochromis > Haplochromis burtoni. The sequence continues at coordinate 1,202,310 of NW_024582461.1, forward strand.
TACCGGTACCCATCCCTAGCTAAGAATAGAAAACTTAAGCTACATTTCACATGGAGTCACTAAAATTGTACATTACAAAATTTGAAAAATGTTGCCTAGTCTGCTTATTCTCAATTTGTGCTGGAACAGATGGCAGGACCAGGATTTTGCATAAACAACATGAAAGCATGGATCTATCCTGTCTTGTATCAATGGTTCAGTTGGTTAGCTGAGGTAGAGGGAGGTCTGGGCTTCTCAGCTTAGGTTGCGGCTTTTGCTGCCTGGCCCTGGATAAGCAGTAGAAAATGAATGAATGAACTGTCAGTCTGTTAGTACTGATTGTAGTACTTAGTACTGTTAGTATTGTTGCATATCCATGTCCTCTCTTTTATGCCAATAGTATATCCATTGTATGACATGGTGCATTATTCTGGTTTCCAAAGGAATCACACATCATGTGACGAAACTCAGATCATCTCAAAATGGTTTCTTGAACATGACAATGAGTTCACTGTACTCAAATAGCCTGCACAGTCACCAGATCTCAATCCAACAGTACCTTTGGGATGTGGTGGAAAAAGACAATCACATCATGATGTGCAGGTGACAAATCTGCAGCAACTATATCATGCTAACATGTCAATATGGACCAAAATCTCTGAGTGTTTCCAGCACATTATTAAATCTATGCTATGAAGAAATAAGACAGTCCTGAAAGCAAAAGGGGGTCCAAAACAGGACTATAGCATGGTGTACATAATGAAGTGAGAGTGTGTGTGTGTGTGTGTGTTAACATTGTTTATCTTTTGATGGTATATGTTATAAAATAGGAAAATTTACTGGCACATCAGTACAAAGTGTGGCGGTATTTACATACCCTGCCTAGCAGCAGCTCTATCTCACTGTGTTGGAACACATTTTTCAATAACGGATATATAAAATATCATGCAGATTCATAATGTACAGTTTTGCATTTTTAAACCCATAATACAGTTATTGTTTAGAAAACTTAATATACCTTTCCATATGAAATTATTGTGAAATTCAGTTTTTAGCTGCTTCTTTTTTGTAATTCAGTTACACTCAAGTAGTAGTTTTCACTCTTTGTTTTTAATGAGCATATTTCAACATATATGATATATATATATATATATATATATCATATGATTTGACCAATCACATGTAAAATTATTTTGCATTATCAAGACTGTATAATTTTCCTTCCAGGCTCAGATTAAATCAACAATTTGCAAGCATGTAAAATTTAGTCTAAATATGGGGATACAATTTCAGCTTTTTTTCCTGATATAACTTTGCAACTCAGTGTGCTAATATGCTCTTTGGTGTGGATTGTAGAAATGAAATGACATTACAGAACTCCTTAGATTTCATCAAAAAGGAAAAGAGAACTCTGGGTTTCTTGAGTTCAGAAAGAGAACAGGAAACACACACTTTTCCTAAGCTTACCCTAAACCCCATTCCTGGAATAAAGTGCAGTTACTTAATTATGAGTTGTCACTGAATTCAAAAATTGTGTCAAAACAATAATGGAGTCAATTTTGGTCCATGTACAGTAGTCTTTTGTTGTGGTGTGTTAGGTTTATCAAGTTAAAAATGCAATACAGGTGGTGACCATCGACGGCGCTCTCACTCTTTCTCTTCTGTTTTTTTATTTTTAACATATAGTTTTGCTTTTCGTTGATGTCCTTGTCATTACTGGAACATGAAACAGCACCTGCAGCCTTTTTAGGTTGCACAGGCAGTCCAGGTTAGCACATCCATATGGTCTGTCACAAGATTTGTTTTGTTTCCAAGCATAGTGTGGAGGAGAAACCAGGAGATGGGCTATCAGAGGAGGGGGGCTGGACAGAGCTGTAGACAGGCATCACGAGAAGCACGTATATGTATCAGTCAGATAAGGATAAGAAGAAAGCCACAACCTGCAAAACCATTTCCTTTTTGGGGGCATCTTGTTTCACCTCTAGTGAACCTGTTCTCCCTTTCATTTGCATCAAAGGTGATATGGCTTCTAAAGGGTCCATTTACCTGAAAACTGCAATATGCCTTATTATACTGTGCTCACGTTCCCTTATTTTTATTTAACTTTTGAGCAATATCTATGGAAATGAATGGAGTTATAATCTGAAATGATTCTAACTCAAGTGGACCAAGGATCCACAACAGTCAACATTAATGCAGTTTTGCAACAGACTGAAATCAACATTTCACTCTTTGTTTTTAACAGATATATTTGCAAAAGACCTGGAGGCTTTTGCAAGGTAAGCATTTTTTTTTTTTTTTTTTTTTTGTCCCAGCACCATATTAACAACTTTACCAAAAATACTGTGTTACTCAAACTGCAGCTATTCAAATATGTCCACGTGGCTTCCAATCCCAAATTTCATTTCAGGCATGCTAAAAGAAGCACAGTGTCTGTAGATGATGTGAAACTTGTAGCCCGCCGCAGTACTGCTTTGGTGAGTTATTCAAAGAAACAACACATTCAGTGACATGATTTCTGTAGTTAACTTACAGTACAACAAACATGTAGTCATGCCAATGTTAACCACTAAAATAATTTCAAATAATTGTTTACTGAACCTGTGTATTGCATATATAATCTACAGCAGACAGCAAATTTAATGTTTAATTTGTCTTTATTTATTTCAGTCCATCCACATACAAAATAAAAGTGACGAACTGACCCAGGAGCACATGAGTTTAAAAAAGAAGACTACTGCAAAGAGAAAGAACACAGAAACTGAGGAGGAAAGCAGAGAATAAGGACAGGACACAGGCAAGCCTGCGGTATCTGACTTGAGCCCAATCAATCAAATAAACATGAAGACTGACTTACATGTATCTGATAAAGCCAAGAGCCAACAAAAGTCCTAATTCTTTCATGGGACATGTGCCTGTCAAAACAGTTATGTAGCCAAGATTTGGAGCAAATAAATGAAAAGTTCCATCCCAGGATCTGCTAATGTGATGTTGAATTTTAGTGCATGTAACAATTTTGACCTGATTTGTTACCATGTATGAATGAAACATTAAACTTGATTTTTAAAGCATTCGACAAAGGGACCCTACAGAAACTGTTCCCTTCATGTTTTTCAGTGAGACTCTTAAAACAAATCCCCAATTCCAAGGCACAGAAACCTGACATTAGCTCTAGTAGAGAGAGAGAGAATATTGCTGAAGGAAAGCAAAGCCACATTGCTGAGCTGGACTGTTTTACCTTCCCAGTACCTCATAAGTGTGGATAATTTAAAAAAAGGGGATCATTCACGAACAAGCCATCAAAAGCAGCAAAAAGACAGGTACTACCCCATGTCTGAGAAGGCCACACACTGAAAGTGTTGGAACTTCCATCTTCTTCCTTCAGAACAGACTTCAGTCAGGGTTCAAACGGAGACCTCGACCAGCAGAGCCCAAAGTCCCTAGATGTGTGAATCGAATTAGATGGTTTTTGATTTGACAAACTTGACTCAAGTAATATCAACTAAGCATCTATTCAAATGAACTTTATTAGAGAACTCCCTTCATTTGACATGTTTATAAACACCTCACAAACAAAATCTACTGGGAACCATTGGACACACCACTCCACGTTCGCACACCATCACTCGCGTCCCCCAGTGTCTTCAGCAGGTGTCATCCACATCAAGTACACACTTACAGATCAGTTCATTAACATGAGAGCACACACCATACGGCATTCAAATCAGATAATATAAGCAATACAAATATTCATCACAACATTCCACTACATTTCGATATTTCTGCACTTGACAGACATACTTAAGAATAAGGAAAAACTTGCAAAGATTAAAAAAAAAAAAATCTTGAAGTACTAATTAAACAATGTCCATGTTAGGGGAGGCGCTCGTAGCATCTGCAGCTTCCACTCACACACTCAGAAAGCAGTCAACTTGGGCTCTTTCACTGCACAACCAGTCCGTTTCACGCGTCTCTCTCCGTTCGCTCACTCATCGCTTCACTCTTCGCCACAAGCCATCCTCAATCGCACTCATCAGTTCTTAAAATGTCAGTTGCGCTGTTCTTTCCATGTAAAAGTGGATAAAAGTGAAAACACCCACCGTCTCTTAGAACATGCGGAGTGAAGCCGTTCTTTGATGGCATAGCATTTACAGGTGGGAAGAGGGAGAATGATACCGATATCACCCCAAGAATGCTGCCAAAGAGGAGCTTCCTCGCAGGGAAATGGAAGAGAGGTGAACTGCAGAAGAGATTTCAATGAAGGCTTTTCCATAGAACTTGACTGCAAATAAAGTTGCACTTAAAACATTTATGTTTCAACCAGATTCTTCCCAATGCAAGATTGCCTTTTAGGTCGATGACAATGCCGGATAATGGTGAACCACGAACATTCATGCATTTTCAAAAATGGTTATCACATTTCACAATACATGCATTAGAGAATCCAGTTGAAATGGATACAAACAAATGAGACATCAAAAATAGCACTTTTCTCAGACATCCTGGTAAACAATTCACTTCAACACTTCCTAAATTAAATCTTTAGCATTTTTTTCCAAATGTACAAAACATCTTCACGCAAAAGTGTTAAGTTTTCAGATACGCATCAACACCAGAAATAAATTTCGAAATGACTCGTCTTTCTCGCAGTACTTACCATACAAACACTTAACTTACATACCCCACCCAGATGACTTTGACTCCATGCTGGACCCAAAACCTGAGCTAAACCCACTACCGCTGGTTGTAGAGTTTGACCCTGTTCCCCAGCCAAGACTGGCTGAGCTGGTGCCGTAGTTACTGTTGCCTGTACTGAAAGACTGACTCTGGTCTCTACTAGAGCTCGTTCCACTGGAGGTGCTGCCTGAGGTGGATGTCTGCTGCTGGCTAGCCAGCATACCCATCATACCCCAACTACTCTGCAGAGCAGCCTGTGCAGCAGCCATCATGGCAGGGTTCAAGCTGAAGGAACCAAAATTAGCCAGACTACTGTTAGTGCTGCTCCCTAACCCACTACGGCTGCTACCAAATGCTTGAGCCCCAAAACCATTTCCGAATCGTGCTGTGCGATCAAACTGCCTATTGCCATGTTTGGGCTCAGCATTTGAGATGTGAACACTGACTCCTTTGATAATAAGGTCTTCTCCACAGAGAGACTGGGCAACCTGTGAAAGGAGAAAAAAAAATTTCATTATGTGGACGCAAGCAACACCAACAAAGAAGGAAAGAAATACCTTCTACATATTTCATACGTTACCTGATCATCTGCAAATGTAACAAAGGCAAAAGCACGGAATGGCTTGGGAATGAACACATCTGTGACTTCTCCATACTGCATAAAGAACTGTCGTAGATCATCTGTGGTCATGTCTTCCGTGCAACGGCCTACAAACACTTTGCGGCTTCTTAGTGGCTCATCAGGACCTTGCTGTAAAGAGGAAAGGAGGGTGCATTAGCATTACAGATTGTTAACCACAGTATTGGCTTAGTTTTGATTCCCATAGTGTGTGGGTATATGCATGGGCATTACCATATTCACCTTCGAGTTAGGGAGCTTGCAGTCGCACCACCTCCCATCGATCATATGGCGCTGAGAGATCACCTTTTCCTGAGCTTCATACTCTGTGAACCTCACAAAGCCAAATCCTTTAGAGTTTCCGGTCTTGGCATCCCGTTTCACCTATGAAAGAAGAAAAAAGTAAAACACCAGCAAAAATAAGAAAATAAAACAAATAAAAAATTGCAAATCAACGCAAATGTTTTACTATCCAAGTAATACCTGAACCATGATGACTTCTCCAAACGTGCTAAAGTAGTCTTTAAGGTCCTGTTCGGTCGTTTTCCAAGGAAGACCCAATACAATCAGGTCCGATGTTTTCATATCTCCCCTCTTCATTTTCACGGCAGAAGAGGCATCTATTTCATCCATTTTTCTTTTATTGTCTAAATGGAAAGAGAGGGGGGGGGGGGGAGTTAATATTTTGAAAGATATACAACCAAAATGCAAAATATAAAATTCTTATATAGTTAGTAGTTTATGCATTTCCCTCTTTCCCTTGACATTTAATAAAACAAATTGCACACCACTTGAACAATAATAATGATAATTTAAAATCAGTTCTGGTGATATTCCTTTGGTGGAAACCCAGTCAGCTCTTAATTAAATCTTAATTAAAAAGTTCCTTAATGGAATCGGGCGAAACAAAAACACCACCAAATGGTATGGTTAAAATAATCATGCCCTTCAAAACAAAGTCCAGCAATATAGGTACTTGGTTTGGCAGAAGGACTTTAAGGAACAAAATCAATCCTTTGGTGCTCTTTTTAATGAATGGATTTAGTGCCCGAACTCTGGTGGGCGTGACCAAGTCACTTGTCACGTCACTTATCTATTTTCAGTAACCTGAAGCTACTTCATGAATTATAAATAATATCTGCCCACCTGTTCGGATAAAGTCTCTAGGTTTAAATACGAACAAGGAAAACACCAATCCTTACCTTTTGGATAGTTCACCACGTACACGACATTCCCCCATCCATTTTCTGGCGCGTGCAGGACCCCTTCCACGAGTCGCACTCCTCTCATGCACTGAGACACGGGGCTCCTGAACCGCAGGCCGCAAGCCCCAGGAAACTGAGCCGCCACGGTGGAAAGAAGAACAGTGCCGTCGTCTTCGGAGGGAATCTCCATGGGCTCCTCATTTTCTTCCTCCGCCACTCGAATGTACACCTCAGCCATTTCCCCGCAAAAATAAAACTTACTCGCAGAAGCAAAACAATGCTAGCGGTTAGCTCGCTAATTGTCCACAGAATCGGCTAACCTTAGCCGATGACGCTAACAGGACTGAATGAGTCAGGCTAAACTGTTTATTATACTTGAGACAAAGACTTCTCAAATACAAAAAACTAAAACGGCGTCGGGGCTAGTTTACATCCAAATGATTTAATCAATAATGCTACTTTTAGATTGCGCTAAAAAGCGGGCAACGATCTTACTGCTCCTTTGTTTGCTGGGACGGGGATCTGTGCCGTCAACACCGGACGACGACCGCTCTAACGTGCCTGTTGAAAAGAAAACTGCGCAAATTCCGTCAGCTAAACAAAAAGATGTAACGTTTTCCTAAAAATAGTTTGCTCGGCCCAGAGGAGTGGTGCAACTTAAATAAAGCGCTTGTCTCGTCCAACATGCAAAGTAAGGAAAGCTCAGACGAGTATTTTTCCACGAGGCGAAAAATAACAGCGCCATGTAAGGCAAGCAAAATGGCATTATCTAAGCGAAGAAGGAACTACGTCACTAAACTGGAAGGTTTCATTTCACCCAGGCAGGCGGGGGGCGGTGTCCTGTCTGTGTCGGTAAAAGTAAGTAGCAGTTGTAAGTAAGTACCTACGTAATGCATTCTAAGGCTAATATTTTATGTTTTACTTTACTGGTTTATATTGATTAAATGCAAAATAAACAATTAAACTTAACAGTTAATTGTGAATTTTGTCCCCCCTCCCCCCGTAAACGGAGTAGATAAGGCTTAGTGTATGTCATTTACAACAACAGCTTCCGTTTGTTGGCTGGAGATTGGAAGATGGCGGTTTGAATGAGCTATACAAACTTTGAAAGCCAGACAGATAATAAGAAGTTAGGATCACAAGTATTTACCTACATTTTTAAATTGTAGGTAAATGCGCCCCCGCCTTTCAAATTTCAGAAGACTGGAGCGTGTCTAAAGCATAGCTGTCATGCCCATGTTAATGTAAAATGCATTATTGCGTCGGTTTGGGGTGAACTTAAAAGAATCCAGTTATGATGAAGAGACTGGCTTTTTCAATATTAAGTCATTTTCAGATAATTGGTCTTTCTGCATGGCTTATCCCCATAATAGGATGTTGTTCACTTGAACAGTGAAACTTTAAAGTTCCATGTGCATAAAGCAGTTTTACAAACCAATTTTAGAAGTTTGGGGATCAACATTGCCTGACTACAGACAAGAGGTAAAGCAACGGAAGCTGGTGCAGGGATAATAAAGGTGATGATCATTGGTTTCGGCAGAAAAGGCAACTCCCCTCCTCCTCTGCACTTCATCTGTGGGAGTGGCCTCCACTTTCAGGTACCTTGGTGTATCTCATTGGAAACTTTACCTGGAGCCATAACACTTGCTACCTACTTACGAAGGGACACCAATTCTTTCTCATGAACCTGAGGTATGCTAGTACTCTGGTGAGGGCGGTGAAAGCCCCACCAGCACAGACATCTACACCAGCAGAAGCAGGGCCGCCTTCTTGGTTTTTAACCAGGGTGCAAATGAAAATTTTTACTTCAAGCCATATGAAAGTGACTTTGAAATCCTTGGAAGGAAACAAAAAGTACCATATAAAATTATGTTGCTGAAATCTGACAATAGAGTAATAATACAAGCACTGTTACACAATTTTAAAAAAACTCAAAAAAAATTTGTACATCCAGATGCATCACAATTCCTTCTGCATAGGTCAGAAAAACAAATCCAGTCCCTCTTTAGTGAACACAATACAATTACTGCATACAAGTTAGTTTTTTTTTTTAAGGCTCCCTCCAAAAACTCAAAGCTGCACAAAGCAGTGAATTGTTTAAATGGCACATCAGAAGATTCTGACAGAACCCTCACAAAAACACAAAGCAAGATCTCAAACAGCTTTTTATTACATTTTCCAATCAATAACAGTACAATTTAGTACAGTATCTATCTTGCATCCAGCTCACCGTGGAACACCAACAGACCGAAATGAAATACAAAAAGTGAATAGGTACATAAGGGTGCAGAGCTCTATAATATTAATGGAAAGAGAAAAGGGAATCCACCTCAGTTGAATTGCATTTTCACTTGTGGCCATACACGAATACATCACATTTATTGTACATCATCGCAGAAAGGAAAAAAAAAAAAGAAAGAAAAAAGAAAAAAGTGAAAATATGTCACAACTTTAACAAAAGTGCTTCTGTATACAGTGAAAATGTTGTCATTCAGATGTTCTGATTTCCAATTTAAGACCAATGGAGGGGAGGGGGGTGTACAAAAAGTTTTAGTATGGGCAGTGTGTGAGGACATTTCTGTTCCATTGTGTGTGTGAAGATTTGAAGGAGAGAGGACTTTTCAAGAATAGATTTCTCACAATGATTGTTATAATTATTACAAAATTGGCATCAATAGAACTGGTAAGCATAATTTACATTAAGTATGCAGTCAATAATAAGTCTGTTTCCATTCTTGCTCATTCTGGTGCATAGCGTTACCAGTATTAGTACATGATGTATGTATGCAGAGTTTGAGCCAAAAATAAATTGGCCTCTATTAAGTTCAATCAACAGGTTACTCTCCTTTTTGGAAACAAAAGAAAAATCTAGGATTTTTGCACCATTGAAAGCAAGTCTACAGCATGCACATCTAAATTAACTCGTGGCAGACAAAATTAAATGTCTTAACTTAAAACAGACCATTATTTTCAGACATTGATTTTGTACATTTCATTCACAGAGTTGCAACTGCAGTCCCAAGCAAAGGAAGTGTCTATTAAGTCAGGTGAGGTGTTTCACTCAAAGTGGATACGAAACACAAATCCCCTTTCATATAGTAAAATCGAGCCATGCCTCAGTTACCTCAGCACCCTAAACCAAACCCTTCCCACCAAAAGTCAAAGGCATGTACAAGAATTAAGGGGCTTAACTGGATAATTTACTGGTAATAACTCTTTCTGTACTGGAATGAGCATTCATAACTTATAGCATGTGCTTGGTTAGTTAACACAGTATTAGTTGAGAGGCAAAGCTTCATGTGCAAAAGGCTGTGATGAAACAAAAACAGCTAGTATATAAATACATCATGGACATTTTGAAAGCTGCTCGTGTAATATGATCCAAGCTTTTTACTTCTGCATGTTTTTCTCATCTGTCTTATATGATTCACCTGGATTAGAAAGACAAGCTGTAATTCAAACATATCTAAAACAACTAAGAATTGTGCTCGAAGTGAAGATATGAATCGAATGAAGCTGCTGTTCGAATAAATGTATAAGAAAAAAAAAAAAAACAAAAAAAAAAAGAAAAAAAAAGGAAAAAAGTTAAATAATTTGTACAATTACACTCCAACATTTGCTTTCAAGACGCACACATTTGCATGGGATGATAGTGTTGTTTTCTCTTTCAAGGTAACATAAAATGGTCCAAGAAGGAATGCACAAGTTTTGGATTTGATACCACAGGAGATCCTTTCTTAACTAGGTGATAAACAATTGTGCTCTTCTTTGTGTAGGAAAGGCATTGGTTTCCCTTCGTTTTTGTGGTGTCCAAGTCAGTTTAAACAGTGTTGAAGAAGATGCTGTGAACATTCTCAAGTTGTAATGGTCTTCCAGTCAACTTTGGAGTTAAATGAACATCTGAGAAACAAAGAAAGGTTAAATTTAAGTTTGAATAATCTAATCTGACCTACTGTTTAGCCTTTTTTTTTTAATGTTCTGCCAGGTTAAGACCTTAAAACTTGATGGACAAAGATCAAGCACTGATTGTGTCCCATTACAAACAACAACCAAGTGTGGAACAAGCGTAAAGGTAACTGGATTTTGGAGGGAAATTGGCATTTATTTGGATACAAATGTAAAAAAATAATAATAATAATAACAACAAAAAAAAAAAAAAAAAAAAAAAAAAACAAAAAACCCCCAACAAAAAACAAACAAACAATCAAACAGTAAAAGAACCTTCAGGCTTCAATTCCAGATCTTCAGAAAACTGTCCCAGGATCCTGTTGCAACTGCCATGCCATCATCAGTAACCCCCAGGCAGCTAACGCGGTTGTCATGTCCAGCCAACACACCTATAAGCAATCATAATTGTCATTTAGTTAACAGTAGTGCACTAAGGAAATACAGGTCACATCAATTTGGATGTTACAAAGTGCTCTTGGGATTTACCAACACTAAGGAGATAAAAGGCTTTTTCAGCAATACTAACCAGCACGATCAGCTTTTAGTGTGTCCCACACATTGCAGTTAAAGTCATCATATCCTGCCAGAAGAAGGCGGCCACTCTTTGAGAATGCCACAGAGGTGATGCCACATATGATATTGTCATGAGAATAGATCATTAATTCCTGATCAGCACGCAGATCAAACAGCCTGCAGGTGGCATCATCAGAGCCCGTGGCAAAGGCATTTCCATTAGGGAAAAACTGCAAGTTCCAAAAACAGAAATAATTATTGTCCAATTATCGATTGAAATAACAAACAGGAAACAAATTTAGCAAGCAAAACACTTGTATTTACATGTGTATGGAACTTACACAGATGGCATTAATGTCAGACTCATGGCCAGTAAATGTCTGTCTGCACATGCCCTCTCGAACATCCCAGAGTTTAGCAGAGGCATCACAAGCACCAGAGACAAATAACCTTGAGTCAGGGGCGAGTGACAGGCTCATGACATCACCGGTGTGTCCAGCAAATGTGGTTGTCTGCTGGCCAGTCTCAATGTCCCAAAGTGCACTGTGAAATAAAGGATTTAGAATCAGTTTGCCTGTTGTCTAGCACGTTAACTGCTCATTAACGGAACTCAATGTCATCTTTTCACTCACCAAGTGGTATCTCCAGAGCTTGTAACAATCTGGTTGTCATCAAGAAAGCGACAACAGGACAGGTATCCTAATATTGAGAGTCAATAGAAGTCATTAATACACAAGTGAAAGACAAATGTAGAATTAGCAGTGCACATTTAACCCCTACTTGCAGTTACGACTAATCATCAATTAGCAGTAAATAGATCAGTTATTTAAAATTCATAACACAAATTTTTAAAGCAACATACACCTTATCATGCCACTGTTTTGTTGAATCCAACTATAAGTTAACATAGACAATATGGCAAAAGAAGCATGTTTTAACTGATACTTTGCTGTTTGAGAAGACATTTACAACCATTTACCTGTATGTCCAGCGAGCTCACGGCTCACACGTACATTCCCCTCACGTGTTTTCAGGTTGTAGATGGAACAGATGTTATCTAAGCCACCACAGGCCACATAGTTTCCTGAAGGCGCATATGCGCAAGTCATGACCCAGGAAGATCGAAGTGGAATGGCATGAACCTATAGAGTAACAAACAGACACATGCACAGATACTTAAGTTCCATTTTGTCAAAGAAACAAAATCTTCAAAATAGGATTACATACCTTTTGGAGAGCAATGTTACAATAACTAAATTTGGCATTTAAACACTAACACACAACAATGTCAGTCTGCCTTTATAAAGCATAAAATAAATGTCAATACTTATTTATACAATTTAGAAAGTACTGCAACTCCTTCACTTTTTACACTTCAAAGTTTCAAGCTTTCTTTTAAACAAGTATTCAGACCCTTTGCTATAGCACTCAACGCTGTAGTCAGCTGTGTCCTGCTGGATTTAATGTGTCCTTAAAATTTGTGTGTAGGGCTTCAGTAGAGTTGACCTATGTCAAAATTATTGGATTAAACAGTTTAGAAAGTTCTGCCAGGAAGACAATCATGTCAGCACGTCATCAAAAAGGTCTTTATGGTAGAGTAGTTAGACAGAAGCCAAACACAAGGTTCCTTTAAGAGAAAAGAAAAAAAATCTCCAGAGCGCAACAACCTGACTGCAGCAGTGAACCAAAGCTTACAGCAAAGAACGCTCTGGTGGCTTGCTGACAAGTTTCCAATGGTTCCTTCGAGGACAAGCCTAGGCCTGAAATTTAAACTGAACAAAAGAGGTTTCTAAACAAAAAAAACAAAAACAAAAAAAACTGCCAAATTCTTTTCAAGTCTAAACTATAAAAATAAGCTATTGTGAGGTACTGCCAGATCACAAAGTAAGTTCTTGTGACCCAAGCTACAACTCAGAAGAGGCTGCACTGTTGAGATATTAGACAGCATCCTGTAAAAATCACGGCCGTAATTTTTCCATTTCAATGGGAACATGATATTAGTCAATAATCTGCTGCTTAGGGACACCATAATGCAACAGCTTAATTAAACAAGAGGATGAAATAACCAGCCTTGCATTAAAGTATCCCATAAACAAATCAAACCTCTATCTACCCTTTAATGTTGGAAGAATTACCCTTTAATCTTTTTATTACCAGCTGGATCATTGTCCACAGTATCATGTTAAATTATATTACCCCAAAAGGTTCTTCAGTATCCCAAACAAGTCAGAAAGCTTTTTAAGGATCCCGAAGAAACTTCTGTCTTTGGTGGAGAAGCCAGATTACCTTTTAGGCATTAAAACAGTGTACTCATTCCTCCGATATCAACAACTGCACACCAGACACATCAGCCTCAGGGGAAAGGGCACAAATGCCTCTTGCTCAGCTGATCTGCAACACTTTTAAATATAAGTTTTCCCTCTTTTCAATTCAACATAGCCTCATAGGTTCAAAAAAATTGTTTTATCCCATAAAGAAGTACAACATAGTACAAAAGGAACAACTTAAAAGGTAAACTAAATTTATATAGTTTTATTAATTTCAAGATCACTTTTAATATCCAATCTATGTAAACATTTTAAAAATCAGAATGAAGATGACCGCACTTTTTTTGTCTGCGCTTTGTAAGGCTGTGTTGTTACTGACTCAACTAGATTAAACACAAGATTTGCCTATTATTCCATTAGTCCGCATTATAAAATAATAATGAAGAAAATTACCTTATTTGTGGTATAGCTATCCCAAATAATAAGTTTGCCATCTTGAGAGGCACTGACCAAGAGCCTACAAAAAATAGAAAAGAACAGTAATATGAACATCACTAACACAGTATCCAGGGGTTGTCACGCATCTATTTTTTTTATCCAGAGTTAAAAACAATAGACAAATATGCATAAACTGCTGAAAGACACAAAGTTCACTATGCTCCACAAATCATATTCTGGCTGTTAGGTTTTACCTAGAATCTGTTCCCCAATGCATGGCATATATTTTAGCCAAATGGCCCCGCAGCGTTTGTCTTGTACGCATCTGGATTCGGCCAACGGGGTCAATGTTAGCTGTGATCTGTAAAACATTAGGTGCTATAAGGTTCATTTCCCATCAAATGTTTTTCAACCCAAACACTATGAAAAGTTAAATGTTACCTGTGATAGTGTGGCATCTGCACATGCTTTCCTGGCATCCTGAGGAGACAAAAAAAAAGAAAAAAAAGAGGGGGGGTCAACACTTTGGTCAGACATTTTCCATCTCACACCAGTCTCGACTGGAAGGGCTGTCAGATTTTTCAGAATAAACGTCTGTATGCTTTTATGTGGAGAAGTGATACTTTGTTACTCACTCTGATCTGATTCTTGAGCTGCTCTGCCTCTTGGCGTAACTGGTCCAGTTCACTCATCTTATTCTGCTTTTTCAATTACCTTACTCCAGCTACCACGGGCACTTGTTGCTCTAAAAGAAAAGCAACACAAACAAAGGAAATATGAGGAACTTTAATCTTTTAAGCAAACCATTTTAAAATCAAAGCTGTAATTAAGACAAACGCAAAATGGGTCTGAGCGCAGCTCACAGACCTGCAGTGGATAAAGACTTTCACCGAGATTGTTTTGATTGAATTGATGGCAAAAAAAAAAAAAAAAAATTGTTTACCTACAATATGTCCAATGTGCAGTTCATGCTTCAACCTTACTTTCCCACCTCAATGTCACCAGCTAAATCCTGACACACAATTCATATTGCCAGACAAATCTTGTTAACGCATGACTTTCCAGTGATCCGAAAAGCAGTCATTATCCTGTTGACCTCAATCCCTGGGATACTCAGAATTTCAGTGATCAATAAGCCACTTATATTAATACAGAGCCGCGAAGCACGCTCAAAGTTCAGCTAATAAAATATATACATATTAATTTTACTGATGAGATATAGATATAGATATAGATATATAGAGATATATAGATATATAGAGATATATAGATATATAGAGATATATAGATATATAGAGATATATATATATATAGAGATATATATATAGAGATATATATATAGAGATATATATATAGAGATATATATATAGAGATATATATATAGAGATATATATATAGAGATATATATATATATATATATATATATATATATAGCATTCCCAGTGTGTCTGAAATCAGTTTCTTTGTATGAGACACTGATTTCATTCACATGTAATATATCAGGAAAAAGACAAAAGCTCAGCAATGCAATACTGAATTAAAACTGCATTTAGCATGACAGATTCATCTACCATTTTAATTTGTTATGGTTGGAACATTTGTTAACTGTCCATTTCAGTAACGTCCACGTCAGCATACTTAGAGTAACGAAAAGTAAGGTTTTCCTAAGGTAGAAGAATGAAACACCTAAAAGATGGCTGCAATCAACAGGTAGGAATGGATTTATGAATATAGTATTGAATTTAATAATAAGGTCAGTAGGAGGATTATTAGTTGGACAAATGTTCTTATACTGACTCCAGTTATCCTGTAAGACAAATAACCTTGTGGTAAAATCCATCTAATGAATTATGAAAGTGCGGTGAACAAAAATACTTTACAAAACCAACCTGAAGCTGCACACGGGACATCTCTTTGCATTTAAAATGGGAAACGGATACTTCTGTATTGAACTGCAAAGAGTAAATAAGTTACCAACCTGAAGTGGAGAAAACACTCTCAGTTTTGACCAAATGTAAGATCAGCCATAATTTTCTACAGATTCAAGAGTTATTGTATTGTTAGAACATGTGAACGCTTGGAAGCCAAATTCTTTCTAAAGAATTGTACCTTCCTTCCATTATACGGATACTGAAGACGACGGTCACAAAGTTAAACTCAGAATTTTTACTTGTTACACATGTAACAGCTTAAAAGTGAAAAATAAATAACATTACCAAACCTAATTAACCCAGAAATTAAAAACAAAATGCAATACAGATTTAAATATGATTGTAAAGTTTCTAAAGATACTGCCCTACTAGTTACCTTACCTTGTGTTTTTCCGTCAGCTCACCTATGTTACTGGAAGTTGCAGGACAAGACTGAAAGTCTTCTCAACCTTATCTACACAATCGTTTAAGTTGTCTGACTGGTTGGCCTTTCTAACTCAAGTTATCCTCTTATGCTCATTAATCTTATAATAAATGTGTCATGGAACGTAATCATGATTAAGCATCATTCAGTGACAGCAGGATGCCATTCTCACCTTGAAAACCTCTTAAAACATAATTTTAAAACTATATTCCCAACTTCTCTCAGCCTGAGAAAAATAAAAGAACTAATAATTGAAGTTAGAAATATTTACTACACTAATGTAGAGTTTCCTGTCTTAACTTTAAGTATAATTAATCCCATGAACTCAAAAATAAAACATAAGAGTTTTTATTTAGTACACAGAGTTGGAAACAACTACAGAAAAAGGAGGTTACATAAGTAACTCTGCCTGATTTTGAACTTTCCAATGAATTTAAATTAAATTCTTTTAAGTTAAACTGATGAGTATCTATCACAACTAAACTATGAAACGCTGTTAGTTTTAAAGTGCTACTCAATGTTCAATGTTTTAAATTCAAACTTGAGTCAGATGAAATAAGACACCAACATCTTTTTTGTTCTTTCTTAAACTGCCAAATTCCCCAAAAAATAAAAATAAATTCCAGTGGCAAATATTAATGTGGAATAGCCTGAAGTCATGTTATAAATTTTATAAGTTTTAAATATTCTACATTCAGAAATTAAAAAAATAAAATACAAATTCAATCTTGTTGACCTCTGTGGATGCTTACAGTTAAGGAGTTCCTCTCCCTCATCACTTCTCCTTTCCAAGCGCCTGATCAGGGTCAGCTGACTGCATGATAAACAATGAGCAGTGGCAAACAGCCTGAAGTTGCAGCTCACTAGTTTTCAAGTCCCTTAAGGGCAGATTGTGTCTGCTATTTTAGGTGTCTTCTACATTTTCAGTTAAATGTGTATGTTTCACTAGATAAACAAACATTTGTTCTCAAGAACATACCGGCTTATCTGTACTGTTAAATAATAATAATAATGCAATGTTTCACAGGTCTAAAGCTGGATCACAGAAAAAGCCATAACCAGCAGTATCACTGAGCAACTCCATAATCCTAAAAGCTAAAATCCTCAGTCAATGAGTCTCTAATCCTATCCATGTCCACTAATGTAAACAGCTGGCAAAGCCTGTCCAGGCATTAGAAATATGTTTTTCCAATCATAAAAGGATGAGATTAATCTTAATTCTTTTACACACAACTAATCCAGGCACTTGCTTTGAGAAATTGCCAGGATTTTCAGCTTCCAATGACACCGCAACCATATTACAGATCCTCTCATGCACTTGTGACCAGATACAAGTAGGACTACTTTCTGAAGGAATCCAGTAACATACAATTAATTTCAAAACACTATTGGTAGTTTTAACAACAATGCATACAGATTTTGTGACAGAAATAAAATGTACTAGTATAAATCAACAGCATGAACTAACGTGTTTGTGTGCAAAGGTTTAACCAACAGTGTACGGGTTGTACTGATAGTTGACACAGACATTATGTGCAGTACTGTGATTTGCCTACAACAGCCACAATGAAATCATTTGCATTGGACTTTGCGTTGCATTTGAATGGCTGCCGGATAGCTGTTTTAACTCCGCTTTTGGTTTGAATTTGTTTAGTAGGTTACTCTACAGAGGCTGCACGCACATTTCAGGAGGAAATTACACGCAATTCTGCACAATAAGGTGGCAAAAATACTGAGTGCTGCACAGTGTAAAGATAATATGACTTGCACTGAAGATGCAGCTAAACGCCATCTTGCAGACTGCTGTCCGCTAGTTAGCTTGTTAGCAAGCTCGACAGAGTAGGCCTGCAGGCAGGGCAGAGCTAATATTCAAAAAATTAAAGTCACCTTATTAAGAACAGTTACACACAAGGGTTAAAAATGCCTGGAAATGAGCAGAGTCAATGTAACGCAACACTCGCAAAATTTCATAACACGCGAACCAAATAGCCAGAATTATCTAATGCAAAATAACGTAACCACAGTCACTTCAGGGAAGACTCCGCCGCTCTTCCGCAATTATACAGGGTGCTATGTAGTTAGCTTTTAAGCAACAGTGGGTAAACCAGAAAACTGGCTTGTGGATTGGCCTTCGGAGATCCACTTACTTACATACTAACAATCTTGTTAAACGCAGTACTTCCAAGTTAATTTGATTACCGCGTAAATTTATTTGGTCCTTTTAATCTTGCAGCAGACGGAGGGAGGGGGAAGACTGTAAAACTGCAAGGTCGGGCGGCGATGGCCTGTTTTACTCCAGCAAGCGACAAATGCAAGACGAGAAAAAAAAAAAAGGGGGGGGGGGCTGGGTGTTTTTCATAAAGCAAATGACCTTTCAGAAAATAAGCGAATACAGAAAGAAAAAATAAACTAAATCCATGAAACCTGCAAGTTAGCTGGCTGTTGATAAGTAATGTTCCCAACACGAGTTAAGGCGTTGCATCGACGCGGCCGTTTTGTTGCAGACAGGCACCGATATGCTAACTTATTTGCTCGGCTGGTAAAAACAGGGTGTAAACGCGGCAATGGCATTTACGTTAAATAAGTGTTGCAATTTAATCCACAGAAGCGTGCGCAGAGTTAACAAGTGATGCTATAACCCACTCTTTTT
Organism: Haplochromis burtoni; assembly: GCF_018398535.1. NCBI lineage: Eukaryota > Metazoa > Chordata > Actinopteri > Cichliformes > Cichlidae > Haplochromis > Haplochromis burtoni. The sequence continues at coordinate 1,220,961 of NW_024582461.1, forward strand.
AATCACAAGAAAAACACTTTGCTGTTATTACGGGACGTTTATTGTTCCAGCCCAACCCAGTATGTCATCATCAACTCACAAAATCTTTAAATATACCATTTCGATTATAATGTAAGTCAGTGCAATCAGTGAAGCTTTAAATTTAAGCATGATTACTGCAGTTGTCTCTTATATCATATGGTTATCAATGCTTTTTATATCAAGAAGCACCTCCGCTGGGCCAACATTATTACTTAAACGCCAGCCAGAAGCTTCCTCCGACATTAATTGTAGCTAACGTTGCTCAGATGCTTGGATACTAGTTAAGTTCTGTCATTTAATTTGCAGCTAATACTCTACACCGGGATCCACCGATGCAAACACTCTTATGGCAAAATAGCCAACTTAATGCTAGCTAACCCCTGCTAACTAGAAGGCTAGGCTACTGCTACCCCACCCCCGGGCAGTTCAATTCCGCCACAATTCATTAGCTAAAGGTAGAACAGTTACAATTACAGCTCTAAAAGCAGTGTGCTGGTCGCTTCATTTTGCCTTACCTGATTCAATTTGCGCCTGTTTTTGAGTTTGGGCATTGACTGGAACACGGGACGGTGTGTATCTCCGATCCACGCATCAACGAACACCACAACGCTAGCTTACTAACTAGCTTAAGCCAGCTAGCGTAGTTTTCCGAGGAGTAGCCCTTCCCGAACGCAGGCTACGGCTGGGGGAGCTTGACAACCTCAGTCAACCAACCGGAGAGGGGAGGGGACGGAGAGGGGGGAATCACACCCACTAAAGCCCTTTAATGAAGGCACTGCCCAGGCAGATAAAAAGCCAATCTTTAAATTCACTAAAGCTCACCCAACAAGACAGCCTACTGTCTCCCTTTTGCCGAGCTTAACATCTGCCCTTTCCGTAGTAACACTCTTGTCCGGCCACCGAGCGATGAGATGGGCGCGGTAACCCTGCAGTCAGCGCTGGGAAACCCCACGTTGCAGCAGAGAGGGAGAGAGAACCTTCGATTGGAGTTCTATAACTGGAGATGCTACAATTATCATCAGCCCCCTTGCAGCGATGTTTAGCACGTCTAATTTTGTACACGCGTATTTAATTCGAGCACAATACAGTTTAAGAGAGCACAGTGTTCGCTTATGTTCTCAGCAAAGGAGCCTAAGTTAAAGATCGAGTAAACAGGGCCCCAACTTCGCTTCTAAAGTAGGAAGTGGTAATCATGATTTCAGTACAGTACTGTAGGGGGGGGGGCGCATTTGCTCCCTTCCCGATTTCTTAGTTTTTCGTATATTTTCCAATCTTGTTGATAAAATGCACTTTTTTTTTAAATGATTATTTCATTTATTAACTGTGAACGAAGATATCCAAACCCTATGGCCCTACGTGAAAACATAATTACCCAGCTACTTCCCCAAATCCCCTTTGTGAAATTATGAATTAACTGTGAGTAACCACATTTTTTTTCTTCTGAAAACTGAGTCAATTTCAGGAGCTACACCCAGGCCTGATTACTGCCAGACCTGCAGAATCAAGACATCAAGTAATTAAATAGCAAGTTAAAAGGTCTCAAAAGCAACCCAAGAATAGATGATAAAGCCACTCACATCTATCATTCTGGGTTACAAATCCATTTCCAAGATTTTTTTTCCAGTCAACCACGGTGAAGGCCATTATCCACAAATTTAAAAAACGTAGAACAGAGGTGAACCTTCCCATGAGTGGCCAATCTGTCAAAATTACTCCATGAGTGCACCGACGACTCATCCAGGAGGTCACAAAGAACCCATTACAACATCTAAAGAACTGGAAGCCTCAGTTATTGCACTTAAGGTCAAAGTTCATGATTCAAAATAAGAAAGCAACTGGGGAAAAAACACTCACAAAAATCGTATGATTACTTTTTCAACATATGCCGCGATGCAATGCAATTTTCTGATTACACTCTGATTTCACTGGCATTTGTTTTGCTTTTCTCTTAGGACATCGGGGGTTAGATTGAGATGGTTCAAGGCTGATCCCTGCCCTCGAGCATTATTTTACCCATGTGAGATATAGTGCATTTGTGAGATGGCATGAAACAAACCTTATCTGTTCCCACCCCACAATCCATGGGACCCAAAGGATCCCCCGCCAACTTCACAGTGCCAGATACCACAGGACACCCCCAGAGGTCCTGTTTCATGACCTGACAGAATAAAGCTATTTTGGTGGCATGAGCGGTTTTGATATTTAATTTAGTCATACTAAGCAGTCATCTGATGCACAAATACACTCGTTGGACCCAGTTCATGTAAGAAATACATACTAGACAAACTAGAATATAACAATCCAATTAATCCATACCAGAAAAAATAAGTAGCTCAGGAATGTCATACAGAAAAAAAAAAACCTGCAATGGATTTGGTTGAGTAAATGTAGTAAAGACATTAACTAAAGTTCCACATGTAATCACCTGTCAGGCAAATTTCTTAGCTACCTAGTTAGCGACTACCAACCTCTTTGTCTCACTTGCCTCACAAATTCCATCTTATTCATACCCGTCACCACATCCTCTCATTATCTAAGCCCTCGCTGCATCTTGTCCATCCTTCCTCTTTCAATCAGACTACTCTCCCTTCTCTCCATTTTCAAGATACCATCTGGAGCTCAAAGTAGGCTCAGATGACATAAGACCTGATCTTCCTACATTCATTTCCTTCTCGCATCATCCATTCATCATCCATCACTACCCTGCATAACTAAACCTTGAAAACCTTGAATCGATTATTGGTACTGATGGTCCACATATATATAAAAATATAAAGACAAGATGGGAATCGGTAACATTGAAAATAGTGTTTGACAAATCTCTTCTTAATACACAGCATGTGAAAAGCCACTGCGTTTACCTTTCCCTCTTTATTTTTGTTAGACTCACATTTTACGACAGGATTTATCTACTATAATCTTTGCCATCAGCAAAACGAAGAATACATAGAATCTCTTTAGTACCATACCTCTGAGTGACCCTGTGGAATAAAAACAAATGGCATAACATTTGGATTATCATGACCATCTTTATTATGGCTTGTCAGTATCAATTTAATATTACATTTTGATCATGAATGAAAGCAGTTATTTGATTTCAACATGCAGATGCAGAAAGAAAAGTATTCCCACATTGCTGTGTAAGTTATAATTCAATGTATGTGAATTCTCCCGGTCATATTATTTTTATTTGCAAATGTCACAATGATCTATTAGTCATGTAATTGCTTAACTAGAAGGACAGGAACCTGGTAAATTCAGCTCATGAAATTCACCTGACAGCTGGTAGTAATGTTTTAAAAAAAAGTAACTATTATTTCATTGCCTATTACCTAATCTACATATTAAATGCTAATAGCTTCACATAACTTTTAATTTAGATTTCTATGTTGTGTCCTTTTAAATTCTGCACTCTGCACTGAATTAGCTCACAAGAGGAATGAGGTGTACACTGATACACAGCTCTTTCACTCAGCTAACAAATGTTAAATTCTTAATGTTCCCATTGTAATGTTGAAAATAACATCTTGCAGTTGAGTGCCTCCTTATTTGGATGTCAGCTTTCATAAAAGTCACCGGGGGGCTGTGCAAACACCTGCTAATGGGCCACACTAAGCTAATTGCAGTTCCCATAACTGTGTCGTCATGTGACACTGAGGTCACACAAAAATGCATCTGATTGTTTACAATATTTTGCTGCGTTGCTGTTACTTTCTCTAAAAATACGGATATTTGACGAATTTAAAGCTATACAAACTAGTTATTTTCCAGTGTAGCTGTGTTGCATTTGATGGGTGAGATCAGTATCAAATTATTCCTCATGGGTGATTAGCAAGTCCACCCTCTAAGTGCCATAAATGGTCTTCTGGCAGGCTTTTCTAAACTCTGGGGAAAGAGCATTAAACATTTAGAAATGATGAGGCTAAGACATCCTCTTATTGTGCATTAAGTGTTTTTGGTACACACAGTACTTGCACTGACTCGTTTCTATATAATCCTGAAAAATTGGTGAGTATGCTATCTTGAGAATTAACTATTAATAGTTATTAATTTGAATAATATCTAAAATGACTAACTTGAAATGAGAGGTTTTAGGATCATGATTAACAATCCTCTAATAAATATTGTTGGCAGCATAAAACTGCAGCTTCTTAAAAAGTTTCCCCATTTTCATTTCCTTCCAGGTCAGCAAATTATCACAAGTACAGATCAAAAAATACAATGTAATTTTTGAGATGTTTGATGAAGAAGGAAATGGAGAAGTGAAGACACACGAGCTAGAGAGGATGATGAGTTTAACTGGAATCAATCCTACCAAGAGCGAGCTCATCCAGATGGCCAAAGATGTGGACAAAGAAGATACCTGCAAAATTCCTTGCTATGGGAATAAAAACCCTCTGTCTTACTCTGCAGAGTTCTTGAGCTACCCATAATTTCTCCATATGTTCTCTATAGTGATCTTAGACTGAAGAATAGCAAATATAATCTTTGGCCATTGGCTGCTTTTTCACTCATTTTCAGCCCAGTTCTTGCCCCTGACCATTTTCATAGAATTTTTCTTTTGTTTGTTAAACCATTTCACCTCAACATACATTCAAGCATTAAAAAAGCACCAAAGTCAAGAGGTGAACCAGTGTTGTGTCTACATGTAACAGACAACGTATCTTTGGGCACTTTGTTACTAGCAGCTCTTCTCAAAAATGCAAAATTTGTTCTAAAAAAGAGCTTTGAATGTCCTCCAAGAAGCGTGGAAAACATTTCTTGAAGACTTCTTAAAGAAATTACAAGAAAACCTGGCAAAGAGAGTTCAGGCTGTGTGGAAGAATGAAGGTGGTCATACCAAATATTGACTCTCAAGTGTACAAACACCGTTTCTGCCTTATATAGTAAATTTCAAATTATGTTTGAACATGTTTCAATAAATCACTGCACCTATTCATCATTTTCTTAGCAAAATATGCTAGGTATGGCATGGCTCAAGACTTTTGCAATGTACTGTATCTATCTAGCAAGTGGACATAGAACTTTCTAAGGTTCTACTTCTGTTGTCTGCTGATTGAGCTTTAATCAAGTTGTTGCAGTTGTTATGCTTTATTATACTGTGTTGCATGTAAACCGGTTCTATTTACATACTTTAGAAATGTCTTTTTCTACATCCACTGCACGTTAATGTGCGCATTAGTGGAAGCTTTCAGCCCAAACCAGACAAGTAAAATGCTGTAGCAATAATGTGGCTTATTCAACTTAGGAAAAGTGCTGATATGAAATTGCTGTTTGGTGTTTGTTGATCTGATAAATTAATCTTAAGATATTTGTGGTATTATCCTTTGTGCCTATTCGGGCCCAGAATTTTAATACACATCTTAATCGATTAAGGATTTATGAAGCAGCTTTCCCAGAGAACAATAATATTCCAAAATGCATTTAAAAGCATTATGTATGCCGCAGTCTTACTGCAGGTTTCTCTGTGAATCACTAGGTGGCATTGTTTTACAGTGTGTAACCTGAGAAGTGTCTAGTGGTTTTATGATTATTTGCATTGCCGAATCTCTCAAGCAACCGAAAATACACACACACACACACACACAGAGTCCAACATTTAAACTATTAAATTATACATTTATTTGTTAATTTTTGTAGAAATGAAATGCTCATTGTTCCTAGTGTGATTTAAAAGTTTCTTGCATTTGTGAAATGAATGATATAATGAATTAACCATTATATGACCTGTGATGCACTGAAACACTGCATTCCTGGGATTTAACTTATGCTGAAGTATAGTTTTCATGTCACTTTAACTTAGCAAAACTGTGTTAGTTATGTTATGTGTCATTTCATCTGAAGAACTGGAGGAAATATTGCAATTTCCTTTCCTGTTTCCGATTTCCTATTGTCTTCCCTGCTCTCTTTACACCTCCCTCCTCCATTTTCTGTCTGAACCAATGCAAGCTGAGACATACCCACAATTTTGATATATATCTGTAGAATACATCCCTTTAAAGGAGATATATTGCTTGGAGAGGATCTTCTTTAGGTGTAGTTATTGTGTACTGTGTAATTAAAAGGGTATATGTAGCCCCTATACATGTAAATGTATTGATTTTTTTTTTATATATGCATAAAAATCACACATGGAGCAGATTAAAATGTATTATTTTTGCGATGTTTCAAGAAAAAGAGTATTTAACTATGAAAGCTTTCTGGGTCTCATGGTTCTATACCATGAAAAAACAAAGAACCAGGATTCTGAACTCAGAGCTGCTTTTAGAGTATTTGATAAAGAGGGTAAGAAATATATTGCCTGAACACGCTCAAGTAAGTAAAACACAACAAAGTTGTAACAAAGACATCATACTTCTCCACTCTTGTTACACGGCACAAAAGTTCCCTAATTCAAATCAAGCTATAACATATTCTGCGAAAAACACAGCAAGCATGGATATGCTAATCAGACTGTTTTCTACACGGGAGTGTTAGGGTCACATTAAGAATAAAAATATTATTGTTCATTTTGAGCATAAAGGGAGGAAAAAAGTCAAAATGTGGAGATTAAAGTTGCCACGACTGCTATATGCTCTACAAAATGCCCTGTGTAGACAAGCTAGTGAAATCATACTTCAGGATCAGTATTAGTAAAAAATTATTATTATTTTTAGCACATACACACAGTGTGAGAAGTATAACACCATTGAAGAGATGTTGCAGAAAGCTGCTTCTGGTCAGAAGGAAAAAACACACAAATTTGAATGAGTTGGCCGGGTTTGCAAAATAAAATTACTGGAAATGGACAGATGCAAGGGTGTCGATGGTCACACTCTCATCCAGTCGTGTTTCATCACAAGACACAATAAGACAGCTCATCAAGTTGTTTCACTAACTCATCATACACAAGGTATTTTGTAGAGGGTATATCAGCCATGGCAGTGTTTGACTTGAAAAAAACAACTTTAACCTCCACATTTCATCTTCTTTCTCAAATTGGACAATAATTTATAATTTTCTTAATGTGGCCCTAATACGCCATCGTAGTTTCACTTAGTGTTAATTGGAATTTGTCTTTAGTATTTTTTTCATGTTTAATATCAATGTAGGCAGATGGAGACTGATTATGAAGGCATGTTATATGCATTCTCTTTTATATTTTTTCATTTCTATGATTGTGATTAATTTTATTTTGTTCAAATCAATCAGAAAATGTTTAGTGTATCAAGTCATTATTGCTTTTACATATTTTATCTAAATCTACAAATGAGCTTCCTCCGAAGGGTGGCTGCCGGGTCTATTAGACATTGAGTTAGGCACTCAGTAATTCATGAAGGGTTTGAAACTCCTAATAGTCCACAATTAAAAGGATCCGGCTTATTTAGTTTTGGGATCTGACTAGGGTCCCTCTTGGGTGCTTCCTCTGTGAGGTATTTTAGGCATATCCAACTAAGAGGAGATCCTGACACAGATCTGGGTCCTTATTTTTATTTTTTCAGAATTTGTGGCAATGATGACTGGAAACTTGTTCAAAATGACTTGAAGAATCTACAGATTTGCTTAAAATCGACAAAAAAAATGGAAAATAAAATGTGTTCAGTCACTTATCTGTGTGGTGATTTTTGTGCAACTGTGCAAATCCTTACCAGTGAAACAAAATTTTAATGCTAATTTCTTTGCTGGTTTCTTCTTCTGTTCATGTGTTCCTGGGGGAATTCGGGTCATTGAGGTTCGGACAGAAGACATCACAGGGTTAATTTTCTCAGACCTGCCACCCGGATGCAGTCATTCACACGGGTCTGACAGCATCTGGTGTGCAGTCCCATTAAATCCCATTCTCATCCTTGCAAAGCCAAACAGACAGCTGAGGGAGCCAACCACATTTATCATCTTGAAGCCATTAGACCAATTGCAGGGTAAAGGGGGAGGGAGCTTGCCGCACTGATCTCTGTTTGCAGCATCCCCAGAGCAACCTCTGCTGTGTGAAATACAAGAAAGGGCAAGACGACGGGAGTAGATCCTAGGAGGCTATCAAAGAACTGGAAAGGAAGATCTTGGGGGTTACCAGGGTAGGGTTTCTTTGACGTGTGGAAACCATCTTCAGAGAAAATGGCTGTTTTGTCAATGTAAACAGCTTGTCCAATACCTGCATTGCTAAAGGGGGAAGCAGAAGAGGAGGAGGAGGAGGGGCAAATACTGGAGCAAATGTTGCCTCTTACAGTGAAAATTCTCTGTCTTTAGCTGCCCCTAGTCTGCCGCAGGTCACCTCTGAGCATGCATGTTGTATGTTAAGGTACGTATGGATCTCTAATCTGAGAGGACACATGAGTAAGACCTGGTCCTGGTGGCAGGATTATTAGCTTCAGCTGTTAGTGCAGGACAGCTGAGATCCACTACACGTTAACTGAACATAACACGCATCCGTATCACATGGTAATACAATCATACAATCATCCTCACAAAGACCATGTAAAATGTTGCATGCTCCGTCTTTGTGGAGTGTAGGAATTGCTAACTGGACAAGAGCAATGACTGAATCCAGTCTTTGTTTTTCATTGGTTGGCTTCAGTTGCACATGTTCCTCATTAAGAGCACAAGCAGACAGGATGAGGAGGGAGGAATGGATCATATGTCTATGCCTTTCTGTGTCACCATATAACTAAATGGAAAGCATGTTCGTCTTTTAGCACTCCTCATATAATGTAAATCTTAAGGAAAAACTGCTTTGCACTCTCATGGGATGTGCATAGTACATGTACCAAGTCTTGGATGCAGAGGATATTTATGGAACCTGTGTGTGTGTGTGTGTGTTTGTGTGTGTGTGTGTGTGGGTGGATGTAAGTTGATTTTGATGTTAGAATACGCTGCCAACACATTTCCTCACAGTGCATATTGAAGTTTGAACGCTTACCATTCCGCTGAAATTCATGAAGCTTTTTTTTTTCTGCATACCGATTTCCTTCTGTGCGTTTACGACCCACATCCTGCCCAAAACACCTACCACAACCCACTGGCACAATCACCATGGTTTGACTAAATATGAGGGTGAGGGTTCCAAAAGTGAAATGTTAATTCTTTGCTTTTTTTTTTTTTTTTTTAATAAAGATTTAACTAAATCATGAGTAAAAAAGCAATAAGAAAACAGGATGTAAGCATTTTCATATATATGGTTATGGTTCATTCAATTCATTTTATCACATGAAACCTTCTACAGATTCATTGTAGCAAAATAGTTATCAGCTTCTCCTTCGTGTGTTAGGTTTTATTTTACAGATCTTATGGCCAAAGCACCATCGATGCCTCAGGAGACGTCGGACCAGCACGAAGACACTTTTGCTGATCATGACACACACTAGAAGCTGAGCAGTATAACAGCATCTACACAAATAGTGAAGATCTACACTCCGGTTGGAACAGCTACACTCGAACATGGCTGCAAATGGAACTAGGACAACTACAAGTTTTTTCTCAACAACTGCCACAACCCCTACAACCTCCACGATCCCCTTCCTCTCGACAAGTCCTGGAAGCAGAGACAATATCACCTCAAGAACGTTAATGACTGTGACTATAACGACAAATGAGACCAATTTGAATGCCACCGCGTTGCCAGAAGTCGTGATTGAGAGCTCAGGCATGGGAATGTTGCTTGTACCTTTTGGCATCATCACAGTCATTGGCTTAGCAGTGGCAATAGTAAGGAATCATTTAAACATGGTCTCTTCAAAACCATTTCACACAGTATAAAACATAAAAGTTATTTAACTTTCTCCGTCATATCTTTGCTTCTCCATTCCAGATGCTGTATATCAGGAAACGGAAGCGGTAAGTTGCCACAACCAAGCAAGGCTGGATTACCATCTGTTTTGAGTCTTCACAAAAGGAAAATAATCAATTAACTCAACTAAAACATATCTTTATTAGGTATTTCATGGGTTTAAGCTTACATTGAGATCTAGTGCATAATCATTCCTGAAAAAAGCAAATCATTTGCTCAAATTAGTACCACTAGGATCACACAGAGGGCACCAAGTTTGGCTCAGTGTGTGTTCAACATGATTATTATGTTAATTTCAAAGTCTTTCCCCCCCCTTACTCATCTTTAACCTGTCATCACACAGGTTGGAGAAATTGAGACACCAGCTCATGCCCATGTACAACTTCGATCCAGCTGAAGAACAAGATGACCTGCTGGAACAGGAACTACTGGATCACGGTCGGGAAGGCAGCATCACAGGGCCCAACGCCAAGGTAGAACTGACAGTTTTTCTTTTTTTACTGTTTGTGTTTATTTTTATGTATAATCTGAAGATTTCAGTGCAGATTTTTTGTATGTTTTTCTTATGACGTTGCTTTCCTGTTTAGTGTTTTCGCTGTCATAATTCTTTATTTTCTTTAATTCCTTTTAAGTTTTGACAATGGCATAGTTATAAAAGGCAAAAAATGGTAAAGTATGGCCTGTGTGTCGTTTCAACCATTTCTCTAAAACCCCCTTTTCTCACTACCCTTATTCTTTCATGCTGTCTTTGTATCTGTAGCTCAAATAAACTACAACCTCTAATTCATTGACCTAATCTGCATTAGAGTATGTACATGGAGGACAAACAGCGCTACATCATACTGCCTTTTCCTTTGAACCTACATTCATATTACCTTTCACATCCTTTCCTTCTCACTCTTTCAACTAAATACTTACACATAAACTACCCCAGGGGCCACATGAAGCAAACACATTTTCAGAGTTTTCAGATGTCGACTAAATCTATCCCACTGTGTCCTTGTTGATGTTGTGCATTAAATGCATTTGAAAGCCTAAAAATGGCTTTCAAACCTTAATATTTTTATCAAAACTTTATTTTGGCTGTGTAAAACAACCAGGACAACGGCATCAATCAGTTTTATAACACATGCCAGTATTTTCATAATTCCGGATTTTATGATTTACATCATCTGTGGTCTGTGGCCTCTGGCACAAATTTTCTAGTTTCAGTAATGAATCACAGTCTAAAACTAAAATGCTAAGTCTGTGTAGGTGATCTTATTGTTCTAAAAGTAGCAAAACATTACTGGGAAAAGAATAATTTAGTTATTGTTATAGTTTCCTTCTGTCTTTTATTACTAATGACACTATAAAGCTTGTGTCATCACATGATCTTAATGTAACGGTTTTCGCTTTCCTGCTTCCTGCTACCGCTTTCCTGCAGACTCTTACAAGCTCCCAAGGGACAACACAAAGGCCCAGTCGTCTTGTCTTCACAGATGTAGCCAAAGCTCTCAATGCTTAACAGCTCTCTTCCATTGGATAAAATCAGTTTGCGAGGTTTGCTGGCCTCTATAAAGGGAAACCAGACTGTGTGGCGGAGCAACTGGAGCTCTGATGAAGGTTATCGTCACCATGCGTGGAACGGCAGCGGTTGCATGTATGGTGGAGAAGGGCAACGGGAAGCATCACGTATGATCTTGCACTGTTATCATATGGCACACAAATTAAGTGGGTTGCCTTTTTTTTAGGGGAAAAAATTCTTTTCCGTTCTTTGTTTTTAAATTTTTTGTTGGTTTTTCGGGAAGTTTTTTTTGGGTTTCGTTTTTTCGTTTTTTTTTTCTTAAAGGGGAGTTTTTTTTTTTTTTTTTGTTGTTTTTTTTTTTGGTGCTACATTCCTGACAAGATTCAAAGCTGGATGTGTTTCCATCCTTAAGTAAAGTGTTTCTCCCCAGTCGGTTTATTCTTTTGTGAGCGTTTAAGGATTGTCTCTCTGCGTGTGTGTACATTAAAGTTATTTAAACCTTTTTCTAACGAAATGTTCTTGTTGTACAAATCTAGAACAAAGGAGTTGATAGGTGATATTTTATTAATAAGTGATGCGCAGACGTAGAGTAACACAAATCACAAGGTAAAGAATCAAAACAAAATATATATCACAGGTTTGTGAGTTCTATTAAGGAAGTGGATGAGGACACATCAACACATAACATAACTACAAAATGGTGTTAAGAGTAAGGCATAAAAAGTTGATTTCTCAAGTTACACTTCAACCTTTTCAAGAGTTGAAAATGGATCAAGTACTGTATGTAACTATATAACTATCAGTAAAATCACAAAACATTGTCCCCATTTAGAGAGTAAATATCTAGACAGCTCTTGTAAAATAACACACATTGACTCAGCTGTAGTTAAATTAAAAGGCACCCTTTAAGGCTGACTTCCATTCACTTATGGTCATATGAATGTAGTGAGATGAGTGATGTGGACTACAACAGTACTAGTTTGACAGTTACTTCAAAATTTCATGATCCACATGACCTGCAGGTCTAATGGGAACTATTAGACATATTTAACCAAGAGTTTCCCCCAGAGATGACCCCGGCGTGTTGGTTTTCAGAGGTAGTCCAGGGAGCATAGTCAAAAAAAAAAAAAAAGCAAAAACAACCCAAAAGCAAAAAACAAAATTAAAGTCAATGCAGATGAACACTGAATCAAGATCTAATCCGGCTGCAATTTTGTCAACAATGCTGAAATACATGAAATGACTGAAATACAAAATATCAGTGATAATAGAAGTACATTTTACGTGGAAGAAACATATATACAGTAAATAATGGTGATATTCAAGTAATGTGCAGTAATTAGCAAATTGTAAGTGATATCTAATTTGGATAAATGTTCACAAAACGACTTCTCAAAAACATTTTTCAAACTACATGGAGGCAGGGAATTTCTTAACCTCTGATGTTTTAGACATAAAGGATTCAGTCATTTGTATGAGAAACATCTCCATGAGGGAAAAAGACATCCTGAGCTCTCCAGATTATTCTATATATCTATGTGGCTACTTATGTTGATTCATGATAGAAACCAGATTTACTATCTACGAACATATATAATATATATATATATTATATATATATAAAATACCTTTAACGTTCAATTACATTTTTTTTTGTAAATTTCATTTCCCTGCATTACTGTCTGGTGCCAGAGACAGAGTGCTGTGCAAAAGTCACTCATTTCTTTAAATTTTGCTAGGAAATTTGGAAATAGGTGCACCAACTTACTGAAACATTTAGACACACGGAAATACAGTTTCTAAGGAAAAAAACTCAATATTTGGTATGACCACATTTATTCTTTAACAGAGCCTGAACTCTCTTAGCCAACCTTTTTGTAATTTCTTTAAGTAGTCTTCAGGAATAGTTCTCCGGGCTTCTTGAAGGACATTCAAAGCTCTTCTTTTGTTCTGTTCTCTTTCAAGATGAGCCCACAATGCTTCAATAACGTTGAGGTCTGGGGTCTGAGGAGGCCAATCTATGACTGATAGTGTTCCTTTCTGTGATTTGTACCCAAAATTTCTAATTTGTATTCATCAATCCATTGGCCCCATTGCCACTGATTTTTGGTCCAGTTTTTGTGTAATTTGGCATACCTCATCCTTTTCTCCTCGTTTCTGCCTTAAGAAGGGCAGAAAACCATTTCTGATGAGGCTTGAACACTAAATAAATCAGCTAAAGCATAGGTGTCAAACTCTGGCCCGTGGGTCAAATTTGGCCCGCAGCCTAATTACATTTGGCCCGCGAAGCCATACCAAATTATTTTTAGAGCTGGCCTACTGGTATTATACAGCTAATATATATATCGTTTAGTATTAAGCTTTGCTTGTTCCATATTCAGTTTTCCAGCAAAACTTATTTGATCCATAAGAAAAGATTCATTCTTATATCTGGAGGAAGATTTTTTTTTCAATAAATATTAATGTTAGCCTGCAACTTTGTTCCAGTTTTGAATTTTGGCCCACTGTGTATTTGAGTTTGACACCCCTGAGCTAAAGGGTCAGGTATACCCTTCAGGTCCTGTATCAGGGCTTTGCTGGATTTTCTTTCTAGTAGATCTTTAGGAGTCACCTTGTTGGAGCAAAACTAGTATTTGCCTGAAAAACTGTTATATTTTGTAGATTCAACTAAAGAAGTCTTTGTTCTTTTTAAGCGCCCAAAGATACTTACAAAGAACTTATAATTGGTTATTTGCCAAGTAGTCTGTTATGTGTAGACACAGCACTCTTCATCCCTTGAGTTAGGTGCCTTTTTTATGCGTGAATGATTCCCAGCACAGCGTTTAGTGGTTTAACGAACAAAAACATTTCTATATAAATGGTCAGCTACAAAGACTGGATTGAAAGTAGCCAATATCCAAAGAAAACCTTTGAAAGACCTTCAGAAAACCTGGAGAACTATTGCTCAAGTCCACCTAACAAATCACAAGAAAGTCTGGCTCCTTGTATGCAAAATATAGAAATGATGGTGACTTTTGCACAGTACTGTATTCATGGTGAAAAATACTACATTCACTTTTTCTGGTGGCATGCAGCTAGTTCTGAATTAATGTTTCTATTTGAAAATCTCCCATTTCGTTTTTTTTTTTTAAAGATTTCTGAATGCAATGGAGATGAACTGAGTTTTATTTATAGAGTTCTTACAGACTGGGAGTTACCACAGTATGTTAGTGTGGACAAGTCTTAAACCACTTTGTCAACATTTTCTTAAGTAGAAAGTAGCTTCAACAGAAAATGTTCATTAAGCACCACAAAATAAATCCCATGCCCTTTGTTGCATTGAGGTGTACGTACTGTAGCTGTGTAGCTGCATGCTTTTAGAGGTAAGTGAAACAATCCTTTAAAGGAAGACTGTAAAATTTGCAACAAGATATGATGCACTTCCTCTCTATGAAACTAAATAAAGTTAAACTTGTTTAATTGATAGACCATAAAACGCACTCCCAATACCTTCAGTACAACGAGGTGTTTTGTTGCTATAGCCTTAGTCGGTCTGGTATGGCCGGTGCCTGAAGTTAGCCATAACGCTTATGTATTTCAGCACTTTGTGGTTATTTGCTGCCATGTATTAAGAGTGTCACACATACAATTTACAGTGTAAGAATCAGAAAATACATGATAGAATAAAAATGAGAAAAGAATAACAATCCCCATCCCACCCCCAAAAACCAAAAACAAGTATTTCATGAGGAACTGCACCCTAAAAAGCAAGTATTTCATCAGGTTGTTGTAAACTATTGGCTGCATTTTATTTCCCAGGAGAGCAAACAAACAAAATCTCACTTCAGTTTATATCAAATACAGTTAAAAAAAAATATATATACTGATGCTTTTATTTGTACTCCCCGACTGGAGTGTAACATCTGCTTCCACATGTTGGCCTGCAGCCCTGAAAACCTCGTGTGTAATCGTACTGTATATCTGCACAAAAACCTGTGTGTGTTTGCGCGCGTGTGTGTGTACAGTAATTGTGTATATCACTGTTGAGGGAGCGAAGGATTACTTTGCAGGAGATCATTTTGTGTTACTGAGGTAGAATGAGAGATTAAGAAGCTGAAGGTAACTGAGGTTTAAATGAGGTCTTTGTGTCAAGGCATACTGGTAATGTCAAATACAGATCAGAAATGCACAACAAACACAGCACCATAATTATTTCTGAGTAGACAACATGTTCCTGAATAGTTTTGTACCTGAGGTTTCAATATGGTGTAAAAGCACTGTTAATAGTGAAATCCTGAGTGAAAAAAAAAAACATGACATGTCAACATCCTTGTTGACTAAATGATGTGTGAAGGGTTTCTCTTTTCTAAATGAAATATTCAAATAATTTCTCTCAAATCAGCTGCTGGATTGAAGAAAAACAAAACCCTGGATCCAATTTAATCTTCTTTTTTTTTGTAAGGAGCCCCTGCCCCGCCCCTCAAATAATTTGATATTTCATTTTCAGTTTAAACCTTTCACACAACTTTCATCATAATGACTTCAGCGCACCATGTCTATATTGTAACGATGTTTCATACGAGGGTTTGTGATATTTGATTTAGAAACATGTTTCAATAAAAACGATTCAGTTTGGTTCCTTTGTTTTTCTTAACCAGTCTCATTTCAGCCGGCAGCCTAGTCCCCTCTCCATGCAACCGCCGCACACACGCGCTCACACTCGCTCACACGCAACCATGCACACTAAGGGGCTCAGGAAAGCTGGCATACTTGTAGGAATAGTTCAATTTTTATGGGAAATGCACCCTTTTTGTTTTTCCTTTACTGCTTAAAGTCACATGAGAAGCAGGCATGTCTAAAACGACCACAAAAACTGCTTTTACATTTTTAGATTTCAGAAATGAGACAATATGTGTGTGCGAGCTTTAGAGATGCTGCAGGTATGAACGGCATATTTATATGTGAAAATGGTATGTCTCAAGTGCATTTCCCAAAAAGTGGAACTATTCCTATTCAATAAACCTTACTGAAAGATCAAATACTCCAATGTTAAAACACAGTTTGCTCACCAAAAATCTAAAACTCTTAAAAAATTTATAACAAATCCAAGGTATCACATCAGGAGAAGAAATTACTGACTGCAATTACTTTTGAGCGTGTGTGTGTCTGTGTGTTCCTGAATCCCCATCACAGATAGGAGTCAGATTTAAACCCCTGTTTATCTGAGGCCAAACCTTGAGGTAGGTAGAGAGGTGCCCTATCTACTCCCCTTCCTCCTGTGCTGCCGCCTGAGATGACGAGGGACCCTCCTCAGCCTCTTCTGAAGCGCCCTGGAACAGCAGGACACCCAAAAAAAAACAAAAACAAAAAAAACCCAAAACACTTTTTCACTTTGTTGTTATCTCTTTTGGTCTACTGACTCATGATGCTCAAGCACATGAATCAATACTAGAAAACGCACGAGAATACAAGAATGACTGTTAAAATCTCATGGAGCGATTGCGTGCGAGGAAGCAGGTTCCAGCTGTCAGACCCAGAAATGTGAGGAAGATGACGGTTACATCAGGAAACCAAAAAGACAGGGGAAGAGAACAGTTAGAGCAGGTTTCCCCTCACTATATTGACTCATTCTTCCCCTTCATGTGTGTGCGTCTGAGAAATGGAGTCTGTCTCAACGGTTTCAGTTCTTAAAGCATCTCAACCCCTTTGACAAACTGCTTAGTGGAGAGGATGCGATAAGACACACGAGGGGCATCAAGAGAACTGCCCCGCTTCGGTGAGAACTGTTGTGCAACTTCATTTGAAATTCAAAAAAAAAAAAGAAGAAGAAAAAAAAGGGCTAAACGAACCAAAGTTACAGAGAAGCACTTGGTGTCACAAGACGATGTTTCTGGCGGTTTATCTGGGGAATTTAGCAACGGCATCTGTGAATTTTCAAGAATTTGGCATATCCTCATGAAGTCAGTGTACATGAAGCGCAAGAAGCATGTGCATTGACAGCTTTGCTATCAAATGTGCTAAGGTAATGAGTTTTTAAGTGGTTTTATAGTTGCATTTTAGTAAAATGTGCCAAGGCCTGAGAAGGTTATAACATACACAAATCCTAGGAGTACTGAACTGAAACACAGCATTGCGCAAAGTGAAATCCATATATTTAAAAAGAGCAGATACGCAACATGCAGGGGAGTAAAAAGGATTAATTAAAGACAATGTGCTTCAGTACCCTGGAAACAAGGCAGTTTCGCTTCTTGAAAGTCTTTCCCTTTTACAATTGTTAGATTTTGGGGCACTTTTCAGAAGATGGAATTATTTGGGATGTTCTTCCATGAACAGATACAGAAAAATATAAGGAAAGGCTTTATTTTGACACTAAGAGGCATTTCTGTTCTGTCACTGGTGTCACTTGCTACTTTACCAGTACTGCAATACAGATCAACAGTACTGCAAATTTATCAGGCAGTTAACTGGACACTTTTCAGAATATGGACCATGAGCGTTATGGTGACACTTAATGCATTAAGTGGCAGCTGAGTGTATACATATAGCATAAAGGACTTTACTGTTAAAATGACAAAGCCAGAGGATGGGATTCTGATGGGACCAGTTTAAAGTCAACAGGCTGCACATCACTAAGCCTAATTTTATATAACCCGCGGAGCCTAGTAGATTAGCGGCTGTGTTTCCATCATGTCTCTCTCTCTGTCTCACTTTTATTGCTATCAGTAAATCCTACCAGGACTAAAGGCAGCTTAAAAAAAAAAATAGTATCTGCAGCGTCATCGAGGACATGTCAACACCATGTCGTTTTAGGGACTTAAGTTTGTAAGTTACTGCGTATACTATATTAAATATCTTAAAGGGGGCAAATAACATTTAGTAGAAAATATTTATTTGTATTATATAAATATTCATCACTAGTTGGTGCAACTTTCTAGAAACCTTTACCTACTAGTTTCAAGCAGATTCAATATTTTAAAACTTAATGTTAGACATTTTTTTTTTTGTATTTTGCTCTTCGTTTTAGGTATTTATCAAAACTTGTGAGTAGACTGGTTATGTAAATGTACAGTGCATACACTACTTGCGCAACTGTTAATGTTTTTGTTTTGTTGTTTTTTTACTCACCCTGTAGAGTTTGCAGGCCAGATTATAGCGTGTTGTTTTAGTTGCAGCTTCACTAAAAAGTACAAGGGACTTTTGAATGTAGTTTTTTTTTGATGATGAACTTTTGATATTAATAAATAAGATAAGCTATGCAAATCAGCACTGCAGGTCTCACAACATAAATGTAACTGACATTAGTCAAAAGGTAAATGTATGACACAAAATGAGATTTCTGCCCAACTGAAGCAGGGCTCACATTACACCACAGTCACAAACTCTGAAAGTGTCTTATAATAATACAGATTACACTGCAAGAGACTTCAATGATTTGATGATTGTAAATGTTTTAAGGATTCCGCCGCAAAGCCACTGCTAAGTTTGTTAAGCCATAAATTTGATATAGTGGGGAACGCGGCTGTGAATGTTAAGTGGTTTACTTTATTTTGTGAAGTTGTCTCAAGCGTATCTTAAACACAGGCCCTAATTCCATTATTCAAACAGCAGCACTTTCACAACAACAACAACAGCGTTTCAGTTGTGGGAACCTGCGTCTCAAAGTGCTACATCAAAACAAAACCGGACCACCCTACTGCCCTTTAAAGATTTCGTTTTCCTCACCTGCTGTTCTTCAGTTACTTCTAGCACTACTTTCTGGGGCTGTGAAAAGAGAGGCAGCAGAATTAATTAAACATGAAGGAAAACGGGCCCTCAAGGACTGCTCAGCTCCAGCATACACAGACACCTTGGAGGCTTTGGACACACATTTACAATTAACTCCATGAATGTCAGTGATTGCTTCATACCCATTTCCTTGGTCGCCCACGTGGTCGCTTCTCTCCAATGGGCTCTACTTTCTGCAGAGGAAGAGAAGAACGGTTGAAAACACAAATCCTGTGGTTTTCTTTAGAGTATTGTAGTTTTTCAATCTTCAATCCAGCAGCCATATTTATTTGCTAGATACAGTTTCCTGTAGGTCAAGGGGGGAACACCCCTCTCAGGAGTGGCACCATTTCCTTAATTAAAGAAACATTTTGGTGAATACTTTGATGGGGCTGTACAACTCTTGTTGGTAAAGTCAACAGTTGAAACAAAACTTCAGAATTTAGTGCAAAAAAAAAAAAAAATGTAAGGGGTAGGAGATGCATGCATGTACAGTGCCTGCACAGATGAACAATATGCCAAATTAAAGTTTTCGCAGGCATCAGCATGTGCAAAGTTTACTTGGCCTATCACAACCAAGTAAAATGATTTTAAACAATTAAAGAGGAACGTTTAAATTAATATTCGTGGAGTTCTTTTCTTTAAAATCATTCTGTTCTGAGAAATGTTCAGGTTGAAAACACAAAGGATGGATTTGTGTGATTTGCCATGTCTAATTGCAGGCTTACACATGAAATACCTCTCTCTGCCATGTTGTAACAAGTTTAACAAGCTCAGTTGCCTGACAATAACACTTCCCCCTCACAGCTAGTGATGAAGAATAAAAAAGAAATCTTGTGAGTCTGATGTCTCCTGACAAAACAGAAAATTTTCAAATTATATTTTTCAGCATATTTTTGTATGATTAGCCAAATAGTTGATCCACTACAAGATGCGGATCAATGATGATGATGATGATGTCACACCTTCTACAGCAAGTTTTCTTTACTTTATTTTTAAACTACAGTGAAACCTAATTTTTTGATATGCACACAAATGTCTGTCTAATTTTACAAGCAGCAAAACGATGAATATTGGTTGGTTTATATGGGAAAAGACTAATCAAATCATTCACGAGTCTATTGCCAGAAAATTGCTGATCTTTACAGTAAAATAAGTCTTTAAAGCTGGTGTAAGCAAGGTGGTGTAAGGAAGTCCATCCACTCTGATACTTCCAACCACTTATGTAATGTAATCGTTGTTCCTGACAAGACAATGTTTTATTTGTCAGAATAATAACGCATGAGGCATAAAAACTGCAGTGATTTAACTTGAGCTTGTCTTTCTTTCTGTCTGTTTTGCAACCTCATTTTTGCCCCGTGATGGCTGCTTTGTAGCCACAAAAGTATAATTGAATTAAATTGTATTACACACAAAAAAACCCTCACTAACACAGGTACATCGCAAAGTTAAGCCCACTAAGATTGCAAAGTCTGAATTATTTTTTTAAAAGTGCAGACACTGCCACTAAACCCTAAGCATCTGCATCCATTTCAGCTTTCTTATTATGCCAATTTCAATTATGTAATGTTTGGTTATTTGAAACAAATTAACTGTGATGAAATTATACTCTGATCAGTTTCAACCTTCAGTGCAGTTCTGGGGCCTTTGTTCTTGCTGCCTTTTGGTCGTCCTCTTGGCCGCTTTGGAGTTGGTGGTCCAACAGGCTCCTGTGAAGAAACATTAGATGCGGATCTAGTAGATGTAAACACGCCATCGGCTCAGTAAGGCAAAGCTCATCACATTCACATGCTTAATAAATGGAGTCCTACCTGCTGCTGTTTCCTTGGTCGACCTCTGCCCCTACGCTGAGGCTCAGGAGGTGACTGGGCAGTGCTTGGCTGAGGAGATGGCTCTTTGGTCCCACTGTTACTCATGCCTGCGTCTGTCCACCTGCTTCAAACTGTGTGGGCATCAAAGCCTGGAGCAGCGGCCTCGAGGGCTTAAAGAGGAGCAGAGTTGAGTATCAGGAGCTGGAGATGCGAGCAAAGGAACCTGGAAAAAATGACTCGTTTTGAATGCAGCGCAGCAATCGTCTCTGACAAATTTAGCATAATCAGCTCTATTATACCACTTCAAATAATTTTCTTTTTGCACAATTACCACAATGAGTTCCAATCAGTGCTTAATGACATCATTAACAGGATAATTCAGGATCACACAGGATTCTTTTCCAAGAGCAAGCGTGGGAACTGCTTATACATAAGCCTTGGCACCAAGTTCATCGGAACACAGACAGGGGTCTGGCAAATGCAAGGAAACATGAGAATGGTGTGCAGAGACTAAAAGTAGCACAGATATTCACAACTCAATCTACCATCCAAAATCTGCATCTACTGTACTACACTCCCCACTTCCATCTGCCCTCTGCTAGGCGTTGCATGTTGTACGTGTGGTGATGCGACATAAAACTTGTGCAACTCAGACAATGATTTGCAAGAAATGAAAGACGCTACATGCAAAAACTTAACAAAAAGAATTGAAACTGCTAGTAAATTTACAGTTTGGAGCCTGTAGTGCAAAACTGGGAAATAAAGCTACAGCTATTTGGATAATGTAAGAGTCATTTAATTTCTTATAGTAATGTGTAAGGTTTAGGTGAATATATTTGGTTTGGTCAAAAAGATAGATTTACAAAGTAAATCTGTAATCTCTAAATAGGCCTTTACAGCTGATTAACTGTCTACTCAATAAAATGGCGAGAAATGGCCCTCACAGCTCCTGCAGCCCTTCAGGACGTCTTCGTGTCGCTTGGACTGCCTGACCAACATTCAGGTGGCTATAACGTTTGCATTATATACATTTGCAAAAAAAAACCCCAAAAAAAACTACTTTTCACGTTAAATCGATTTTCACAACAATTGCCAGTT
This sequence comes from Haplochromis burtoni, assembly GCF_018398535.1. Classification (NCBI taxonomy): domain Eukaryota; kingdom Metazoa; phylum Chordata; class Actinopteri; order Cichliformes; family Cichlidae; genus Haplochromis; species Haplochromis burtoni. Next base: position 1,242,901 of record NW_024582461.1, read on the forward strand.
AAGTCTTTGTAAAAAATAAATTAATAAATTAATTAAAAAAAAATCAATTGGTGAATTATTTTGTCGACTGACTTGTTTCAGCTCTAGTTGCAGCCCATCACGGGCCTGATTAATAGCACTGGTACTGTAAACATTGTATATTCCACTTTGATCACTGGTCGAACCATTTGTAAACGTGATGGGTTTATTTCCATGGGTGGAACAAACAATAAATAACCACTTAAAACTGACTTTTGGTAATGTCCCAAGGTGGTCGCTTACCACAACGGGCAGCTCTGCGAGGAATGTGCCAAACACTAATTGCCAACACAGCCTATCAAAAACGGCTGCACCGAAGCAGGAAGTCGGAGTAATTTGAGAAATACGTCCTCGCTTGAAACGATTTAAAGCCAAACGAGACGCACGACGTCGTTTCGTCGCTTTTAAAACTCGTTTCCAAACAGCTCAACAGGCGACGTGCACTTCTCTTGCAGCAGCAGACCGTCCGCTCAACTAGTCCGCGTTTGGCAGTCAAGTACGGGACTGAATGTACTTTTTGCATATGGGCGGCAATTGCAACCATAAAAACACATTCTTTTACAGCGTTTACCAAGGTGCGCGAGGCGCTCCTGAAGCGAAGCCGTGAGCCCAAAGCGTCGACTTGAGTTTGGTAACTGGCACATGCAAACGCCAAAACAACAGTCGAGCAACAGGCCAGCAGTGTTTTAAAGCGTAAAGTCGACGCTGACCAAACAACATCCCCCTGCTTCCATCACTTGCGCAATCGATCTCTAATGTGTTTGGGTTTTTGGACCGATAACAGGTTCGCCAAAGTGGATGAACCGTGTGCTAGAAAGAGCTGGAGGAAGAAGGAGGAAAAAAAAACATTGCCAAGGACAAAGGCAAGCAACACAGGTGCAAAACCTCTGCTTTCAAAAGCAGGACATACATTTAGGCTATAGGCTCCATGTTCTGGCTGAGCAATCCTGCCCATGCAGCCAGCGCCAAATAACAGAGGGAGCAGAGGCGGTTCGACTTACCTTAAGTTGGTTTGCAGTTTTACCTGGAAGTTCACACACACTCACTCCACTTTGTGCTCCTGCACAACTATGAAAATCTTAGTGTATCGACCGTCTCATTGGCTGGAATGAAAGGGTAATCTCTCTCTCTCTCTCTCTCTCTCTCTCTCCCTCTCTCTCTCTCTCTCTCTCTCTCTCTCTCTCTCCCTCCCTCCTCCTAATCGGAAATGTGTGTGATCCCCCAGACGTCCAGTCACGAATACCCCAGATGCAGTATAGTGGGGGGTTGTAGCAGAGCTGTATGCATTGCATACTTTCTCTATTAAAGCATGTTTCAAGAAAGAACGAGGGTAGGAGGGTTGAAACAGCGGACCCCGCCCCTAAAAGCTCCCTGGACCACCCACTTAAGAGGGAGAAAGACGGGCATCAGACAGGAGGGTCTGGTTCCGGGGTTCCCAAAGTGGGGTTTGGGGGCTGGGAAGTTCCCCAAAGAAGGGAGGAAAAGGTTCAGTTTGTTTCAGCAGAACAGAGTTGTGAGAGCAGACTGTCTGCACTGTTTCAAGCAAAAAGTTTCACTCTCTGTCCCTCTGTTATCTCCCCACCTACAGTGCTAAGAGATGTTAACTGTGTCATAAAGGAATAAAACATCAAATGGAGTTTCAGAAGAACAAAGTTTGCTCAGCAGCACTATCATATACATTTTCTTTAGGGGAAAATGTAACCCCGGCTCAGCTCATTTCAAAAACTGTGCAAAGAGCATTTGAAGTCATCAGCAGAAAAACTTATAGAGCACGCAAAAAGTTGCGATTAGATGCAATCTTTGGATTTTGTATTCAAGTACTTTTAACAAGTGTAGCCCAGTTATTAAAAAAATTATACAACTGTTTATTTTCAAATAATAATAATGAAATAACAATAAGTCAACATGGAGCATTTTTAGATTAAAAGATCCCTTTCTGTGTGGATTTCTGCTTTACATGCTGCCTGTGTGCAGCTGGAAAAAAAACCCTAAAAATAATATATTTTCAAGATGTAACTTTTTGCATTTACACAAACTGATAAAAATTGGATGGAAATGTTTGAACCACCGCAGAGAATACACATTCCAGGGGCAGCTGCTGCTGCCACTGGACCGCTCACGGAGTCATGTCAGGTGAACACGTTGGCGTGCGACCAAAATATAAAGCGTTAAGTTAAATAAGATGAAGCACGGAGATTAGTTTGGGTGATTTGCAGTGTCACTTTCATCATGTAATTAAAACATTCTTAAACTGAACATCTTGCAAAACCAGATAAAAATAAATAAATAATAATAATTCAACCAAACGTAGCCTATATGTCTCAGGTTATTACCATAAAATGCACAAAAGCAAAATAAAGAAGAAAACATCTGCATGTTTTTTTATGGCAGCATTTATTACAGATTTCAGTCGGGGTTCCCAGCAGCTTTTGTCAACAGTTACTTAGAACTGGTAGTCATATACAAATTTTCATTAGTCATCTACTATAAATATTACTAAATGAAAGTGAACAGGATGACTCTGAAATCACAACCGCCAGTCTGCTGTTTCCAAACACTATAGAACAGGAGCATAACTGGCCATCATCAGTTAGACAGGAACGCGGTCTAAGCTTTTCTCTTATCGGGTTCTATTTCTGCAAACAAATATAAACATAAATCTTGGGATTATCTGAGATAAAAAAAAAAGTTTAAGTTTTACTGAGAAAGACACAGAAAGATAGAATGGGGGAGAAGGTAGAGGTAGGGGAGGAGGTGGTAGTGGTGGTGGTGGGGAGGAGGTGGTAGTGGTGGTGGTGGGGAGGAGGGGGGGGTCGCGAGAGAGAAATTATGCGTGTGTGTGTGTGTGTCAATGTATGAGAGAGTTCACTGGCCTTCCGCGGCGTGTGGTGTGTCTGAGATTCGGTTGGACTCTGATCTTGAGGTTTATTTAAGCTGAATTCCGTGGGCTCATCAGGACCGCGTTACAAAAATCCTCCTATAGAACTAGAAAGAATGTGCAGCGCATACAGTTCTGCATAAGGCACAAAGGCATGTCTTTAGAGGTGGGGGCAGGCATCAAAAGACAGGCAGAGGAGGGATTTCTTTAGAGGCTGGGGGCAAAGAAGGTATTTCGGAGTTCCATTCATTGCCAGGGAGAGCAGGGGAGGCGTACAGTTTTGCAATAAAGGGTGCATTTCCAGGGGATGTTAGGAACTCCGAAACTGTGCCGTAAACCTCTGCACCCCTGCTCTAACTGGAAGTTAATTAGGGACGATATTTTCCTCTGACTCTTCGGGAGCTATATTTGATTTGATTCATTTGAAAGCTTTTAAATCTTTTTAGAAGTTGGTGCAAAAACGGGCAAAATTAGAAGCCCTTTAATGCCTGTTTGTGGTGCATAGACATTACAAAAAAAGGTTTTAAAAAAAGAAAGAAAAAGTAGTTGTGAGCAGATAAACATTTATCAGGGTAAAGGCGAATAAAGACTGGAAAAGTAGTGGTAATAAAAATGAAAAATCTCATCAAAGTAAAACTGAAAAGCAGCTCACATTTTTATGATGAACCTTTTCCGCATGGCTTTTTATTTTGCATGTCAGCGTGCGTGATTGTTGAGTTCTTATTATTTTGGCATATCTGTTGGTTTCTGGCTGCCAGCAGCAACAAAAAAAAAAACAACGAAAAAAAATGGATTCTGATCCACCTAATGTTAGTTATTGCGACTGAAAGGATTCATTAAATCACGCAGATGTAATGCAGACATAACAGAAGAAATCCCAAAAGATGCATTACTACAAAACATTTTTTTCATATTATAGTAATGTAATAGTAATACAAGTCATATAACACATTCTAATTATAAATCTGGATTTGTGTTAGGGATAGATTTTATAGACAAAGAGGCATCTGAGAAGAGGAAACGTGTACATGTTCAGCGCATGAAAAGGTCTCGCAAGTTTTGATAACACTCAGAATAATCAGTTCTGTGTTTAACGGCGCTCTCTCTTTCTAAGCCATCTCCATGACTTTCTTTATCCAGTCCACGTACATAGACACGCGGATAAAGATGTTGGGCTGCCCCGGGTGTCCACAGCGCCTCATGGGGATGATCACCCCCTCGAGTACCCAACAGTCCGTGTTCTGACACGCCAGAGGTCCGCCGTAGTCTCGCTGCAGACACACAGGAACAACACTCCGGGGTCATTATTTGTCTCTGTTATGACTGACTGTCACTGCTGAAGTTAGAAACATCTTGCAGTCACATCTTGTCCAGTTCACTTCCATTATCCAACTGGTGACTGTGTTTGATTTATAGGAACATATAAATAACTGTATGTGCTTTGCTTAAAGTAACTTTCATTATCAAACAGTTTTCCCAACCATCAGTATTTGAAGCGTTAAGTCCTAACACGTTACGCCGTTATTTTGTGGCACTTAAGGAACATAGTTTGACACTTTGGGAAGATACTTGTGTTCACTTTCTTGCCGGGGGTTTCAAGTATCTGCACTTTTAACACAAAGCTAGACAAGCAGTTGGTTAGTTTAGCTTAACACAAACAGCGGCGGAAACAGCTGGTGGAACCAGCTGGATCGGCTCTGCCCAAAGGTAATGAAATCCACCTACCAGGACCTTATAAACTCACAGCTTAAGAGAACATTTAAACAGTGTCTCTTAAACTCACAGTTTAAGCACGTACTTTCCCATTTTTAAACATCAAACTATTCTATTAATTTTTACAGCTATTAATACCAAAGATGGTCAGTGCTGTGTTTCTGTTATCACTTGGTTAAGAAACCACTTCAAGCAGGGGACCTTGCATTTCTCCTGTAACATCACAGCGGCAAAGTTTTGAAATGGTCCACCACTTTTACGCAGATACGTACCTCGCACGCGCCTACTCCAGCTTGGAAGGCGTTTGTGCACATCTCATTTTCACGAACACGACCTCTGAAGTATTTGTTGCACTCCTTGTTACTAATAACAGACATGTGGGCCACATTGAGGACAGCCTCATTACCAGTCCCTTGAAAAAGATTAAGAAGAAGGAATTAGTTAGCAGCTAATGTATTTAGAGGCACAGTGAAACGAAAAGGAAGTTGGACAGCTGTTGAAAGATTTTGAAAATAGCAGTGCCATCTGTTGCTCAGTAGCCTGGATAGCCCTCATTTAGAAGAAACATTACTTCAAGGGCAGAAACAAGATGCTCGTTCTAAGGAAGACACCTTTTATTAATTATTCAAAGTAGAAGGGTACTGCGTGAAGACGGCACTTCCGGAGGATTATACTTGCCTCTTGTCTCGCCCCATCCTGCAATTTCACACCTCGTCCCCTCGCTTACAATGTAGCGCTCAGGAGGGAGGCAAATCTGAGAGACACGCGCATTAAACTCGGCCGGGCTACAGAAAGGGAGGAGGAAAAAGAGTCAGGAGGACTTTTAGGTATATGTCTGTGTACATATGCATGCATGTGTGTGTGTGCTGGTGGGACTTGACAGTACACACTATTCCAGTTGTAGCATGACCAGTTGAGACTCAGAAGGTCCGCAAACAATCTTAGTGAGAGGGATGGTTTGCACACCGGGTTCTCCTTCTTGAGGATCACGAAACAGAGTTCCCATCTTGGCTGAATATCCAGGCAGGTCAACGTAGCTATGCACACATTCAGATGATTAAGCACTATCAATATATATTAAAGCATTTTTGAGTTTTGAAAGTTTGGAAATTATTTACTTATTTACTTTCCTGATGAGATTTAAATGAACGGCTTTTTCTCTCTATCATATCTGGATGGTAAATCTGAAGCTTTGTAAACTGAGAAACTGAGAAATTTAGACATGTCTTAGAAATATCCAAAGTCTAACAGTGAGTCAGACCTATTAGAGATTTAATTTAAATTTCACACTTTTATATGCACTCACCAACCACTTTATTAGGTAGTAATTAGGTTCCTAAAACTGTGTTAGGACCTGTTCTGCCTTCACCACATTCAGATTCTGTTGGATTAAGTTCTGGCGACTGTGGAGGGCATTCGAGTAGTCTGAACTCACAGTCATGTTTAAGAAACCAGTTTGATCAGAAGATGGACATCGTCAGCAACAACATTCGGGTAAGCTGTGGTGCGTAAATAATGTTCAGTTGGTATTAAGAGGCCCAGAGTGTGCCATTACATACCACCACCAGCCTGAACCGTTGATACAAAGCAGGATGGATTCAAGCTTTCATGTTGTTTACTCCAAATTCTGACCCTACTATCTGAGTGTCACTGCAGAAATTGAGACTCAGCAGACCAGGCAACATTTTTCCAATCTTCTGTTGTCCGGTTAGGGGGAGCCCGTATCAATTGTAGCCTCAGTTTCCTGTTCTTAGCTCACAGGAGTGGCACCCGGTGTGGTCTGCTGTCGACAGACTGCTGTGTGTCTGCTGCATACCTTGGTTGTTGTAACAAGTGATTATTTGAGTTACCGTTGTCTTTCTATCAACGACGTCATCTGGACCTTGTCCATGTGTAAATGTATTAAATTACTGCCATGCAATTGGCTGATTGAATATTTGTGTCAAGAGCAGTTGAACAGGTGAACGCTGCCTCTCTTTACTGCTCTAATATCTTTGCATGAATGTTTTGCAATGATCCCAGTCTTCTTCATGCTCTCGTGCTACTTTAAACACACAAACACCAAAATAATCTCTGGTCTTTTGCCATTGTTGTTCTCTCTGTGGTATTTTACACAAGTAAGAAAACCTCTGCATCTGGTTTAAACCAGTACAGACAAGCTGCACGCTGAAATGCTAACGTGGAGTTGTTTTTATTTGTGACTGGACATACAACTGGAATCAGTTTTCTCATCTAACGCTTATTAAGAATAAACATTTGCAAAAATGCCAAAAACTTTAGATGTGTGAAATCAGAGAGCACTTTTAAAAGAACCAGACTTACCAGGAGGAGAAACACTGTTTGGTGCTGATCACCCATCTAGCATTAACCAGGGATCCTCCACAGAAGTGGTTTCCTTTTCTGCACACACACAGGTCAGAGGTTACATCCAACATAGCAGAAAGCCTTTTACTATAACTGTTAAACACCATCAGCTGTCAGACTCACCTGTCTCTCAGGCTCACCGTCCAAGGTGAGTTCCCAGGAATCCCATTCACTATACGCATTATGGGACTCGTATGGGCCCGGTCTTCTCTCTTTCCACACTCACTAAACTCCACGTTTTCTGTGATCACAAAAAGGCGACTCAATACTGTAAAACATATTTTGCAGATGTTTGAAATATATTAGAAAGCCTGCTCAACTAACCTACTGGTTCAGTGATAGACACTTTCTCCCCAGCTGTGTAAAAACACCAACAGACTGAATGTTAAACTCAAACTCTGGATGAACCATCACCACACAGCCCAATAAAGTGCTACAAGAGACAGGTAGAAAAGATCTGTACCGCACTGTTTGATGGCACAGTAGTCAAACTCTGTTTTGTGGTCTGTGGTGTAGCACCAGGGTCCGTGATGGTCACCATCTGGGTTGCGACAATAGTTTTCTGTCAGATTGGCATCTGGATGCGTTCTTGGGTTTATCCTGGAAGATCACACAGATCTCTTAAAATATATAGGCATGCTAAAAATGCTGAAAACATGACAGTCCTTCTGTTTGTAACAATATTATTCTTTTTTTCTTACTCAAGACACTTTTACCAGCTATTATGTTACAGACCACCTTGATAAAATATTAAGTATAGAGCCTATTTTTTAATAGTACATTTTTTAATGTATTCATCGGTTTGAACAGAAAACAAAACCCACTCGATGTTAGTATGAAGTGCAGATACACTTTCAATATAAAGCCAATTAGTGGTCATAGTCATACATGTGCATAAAATAAATCTTCTGCTGTTTAATAGCTTAAATGTTTATCTTACTTTGTCCTGTGAGGCGTGTTAACGTTCCATTTCTGGCAGGTTATGCCCTTACGAGTTTTACGCACAGTGCCTCTGTAGTTTCTTCCGTTTTCATGGTAACAGTCTGGAAAGAAGACGAAAGACTTCATCATAATCGCAACGGCCATTACTAAGTATGGCAGACTGTCAAATGAGCATAATGGGACAGAACAACACTGCACTTTGTCTTCATTTAGAATCAAAGCTACATTTGAGGTGAAGTCTGGGCATTACAAAGTTTCTTATTTCTGCCTTATAATAATGGTATGCAGATAAATTATTTAATTGTTTAACAGAGAAAGAAATTTTCAACATGGTAGTTTTATTTGCAATGCATAAATCATTTCTTTTAGCACACGGTAATTAAATTATTAAAGGGAAAAAAATGAATGACATATTATGAGCCCCTGAAAACTGACCTTTTTGTTGAGCCATAGCACAAACCGCTGCTGTGCAATGGTGTGATTTAACTTTTATATTACAAGCTTTGAGCTTTATAAAGTTAAACCTGAGGTAAACCTCTTCCAATTTACCCATAAGTGAGCTGCCACTTGAGAAAGCATTGTGCCAAAATCAAAGTTAAAACAAAATGGATTCACAATCTTTCTAAGTGTCAAGAATTAGAGTGAGAAGTATCATCAGGAAATTCAAAGAGCCGCACAGAACAAGCCTGGCAGAGGGAGAAAAGATTTTAAAGACTCGTGAGAGATGTCTCTAAAGATTTAAGAACAACTACCAAGACACTAGTAAATGACTTAGCCAAGTTAGGAATTGTTGTTTAAAAGAAGACAATTACTAGAAGCCTGCACAGGAATGGACCCCGTGTGGCAGATCAAGTAATAATGTCACTTCTGGTGAAGACTTCGCTTTGTCTTCCAAGACGACAACAACTTAAAACAAACGTCGTTTCTCGAGAAGACCAAAGTGAACTTCACTGAGTGGCCTGCACAAAGTCCTGACTTTAATCCCACTGAAGGTCTGTGGAGAGAGAACTGAAGACCAAAGTGAATAATAATCCTGCCCCTAGTAGTTTTGGCTTTTTGAGAAATAATTTCGTTGTTTTGTTTCAGAGTAAAATAATGTAAGCATCCAAAATTGTCTCTTTGCTGCTTTTTTTTGTTTTTTGTTTTAAAGAAAATTTGCATAGGAGGGCTAATAATTCTGTCCTCATCTATAGTTAAATGTTCAAACAGAGAAAAAGAAAAAAAGAAACAATTTCTGGCGACTCGTCAGATATTCCAGGGATTTGGGGCTCTCGCTGGAGGGGTCTTCATCACATTGATATTACAGCCCTGCACGTCCTCATATGAATATTCATACAGTCGATGCATCGTAAGGTCATCTTCATTCATTAATGCCAACAGGAGCCTGTTCGCTGGATTCATATTAAAATGGAGAAGAAGGCTAATACCCTCAGCTTCTATGTCGTCTGCACAGCGTTTGATTTGCAAGCAGAGAGCAGTCCTCATCGCTGGGACAGATGTGAAGCACCAGGGAGCCTCCGACCCATCTGGGTTACGACAGTAGTTCTCCTCCAAACCCCTGGATGAAATGTCACACAGATTCAGCTCATCATTGATGCATTAAATTACTGGTCACTGACACTGTGCCGGGTTAGTGTAGAGACACAGAGATCACGCTGAAATAACTAAGTTCTTGTCCCCCCACCCTTGAGTGAATGAAATGCTGCTAATCACTTCTGGCATGATGAGCGATCACAGCATCACAAAGAAGTTTAATATTCATTTCACATGCATGCTGCCACTCTGAGAGCGATCTGCTTTTAATGGAGAATTACTGACTATCCATCATCTACTGCCAACTGTCAGCAGAGAAATAAGATGCAAGAAATCTCACTGCAATGACGTTTTGACATTAATATTCATGTGCAATGCAGCGAGAGCACTATCAAACTAACAAGCTGTGACAACAACAAAAAAAAACAAAAAACAAAAAAAGACTAAATGAAAAGGTTAACCTTAACAGCGATCAACGCTTACTTGCACTCATATATGTTTGGGTAGAAGGGGTGCTCATGGGGTTGCTGGGCATCCCACCGCTGGCAGGGGATGCCTGACGTGGTCTCGTTGACTCTCCCGCGGTAATCCTCCCCGCGCCCACGGAAACACTTGGTGGTGAAGCTGGAGCGCTGGCGCTTCTCTACGTGAACTTCAGCTGGAGAGAAGGAACAGGTTAAAGATGACATAAACATCAACAAAATGCAGGAGAAAACGAAAGTTTGTTGGAATAGTCTCATGAGATAAAAGAACAACGTGACCTCATTTTTTAATGAATCACCTTTAAGGACCAAATGATGCTGATTTACAGCGGCAGAGAGAAACTACGCGGAGGATCAAATAAACACAGATATAAAAGAGGAGAATAATTACCTAACGAAACAGGATAAAAATCATGAGAAAATTAAGATGTGAAAGTGACGGTGAAAACACAAGAAGCTCAGGAAAAAGCCGTGGTTTCCACGTGTGAAGGATAATAACATGTTACATAATACTAATCACACCACAGGATGGCACTGTTTTATCGTGATCTTCTCTTGTGTCAATGATTCTCATTGGAAATCCCCAGGTTACACAACTTCTGTTGAAATTTTTGGGAGAACACTGTTTATTTGATTTGTTTTGCTGGTTGTTCACGTTCTCTCTTAGTCCTTGAGTGTATAAAAAAAAACACACGTGGCCATCATCTACCTGCTTTAGAATTACAATTATTTTTTAAAGTATGGGCCTGTATGTCATGAATGTAATTTAAAAAACAAAAAAACAAACAAACAAAAAAACCAAATAAAACTCTTAGCTATTGTTAAAAGTAAGCAACATTTTAAAGTGCCTTTCATAGGCAAGAGTTACAAAGACCTACAAAAATACACTGGAATTAAAAGCAGTACAAAAAGGCATAGAAAAAAGAAGGCTGGGGGGGGTGTAATAAAACTACTATTACTACTACAACTGAAGCCACTATATCTGGCAAACACAGCCTGTTATACAGCCTTAAATCAATGAAAAAACACTTTTTTTAATTGATTCGTTTAAAGAGAATCATCGTCTGCCCTGAAATGTCTCACATTTCTGAACGCAATTTGTACAAACACAGAAAAGGTGATTTTTCTAGATTTAATTACAGCAACTTAATGAGACTCTCTAATCCCACCGTCTCAGAGTACTACAGGAATCAATTTGGCTTCCTCTTTCTTGCCTGAGGGACCCACTGACAAGAACAGAACAAACAAATAAGCCACAAGTTTAATCCAGTAAATTTGTACAGTGAGAGAAAACATTACAGTAACATCTAGTAATTATCTTACTTGCTGTATAAGCCAGCAATTTTGCCTATAAACAGATCCAAAAGATACTGAATTTTGGAGAAGAAAGAAAGGATGGAGATTTTTTGCCTTTCCTTTTTCCTCTCTCTAAAAAAGTAAAAGTAAAGACTCTACTATAGGAGTTGGTCCAGTAAAGGTCCAATAAATGCAAGCTCTTACTACATCGGCTGATGTCACAGTTTTCCCTTTCCACCTCAGGGTCAGTGGTGTAACACCAAGGCACCGGAGAGGCATCAGGGTTACGGCAGTAGTTGTCATCTAAACTCTTATCAGGGTACCTGAAAAATACACATAGGCAGGTTTTTAATCACCTGGAAATGGAAAAAAGAAATGACTTAAATAGTTCAGGTGCAACAGCAAAATATGTTGTGCAATGCTAACTCAGGTGCAAACAAAACAGTAGTAATGATTGCATACTTTTCAGGTTGGTAGATGTGTTGGTGAGGGTACTGCTGGTCCCATCTCTGACACTCTCTGCCATTCACAGTGTGGTCAACCTGGCCCCTGTAGTCCTCTCCATTACATGTGATGCACACCTCTGCAAGCAGAATGACTCACAAAGTGAAAGATGCTTGAAGTAAAGAGAAACACACATTTTTTAACAGCACGTTTTAACAGCTTCTATAATTGCTGAATAATTTTCTTAAAGCACATTTAAAGAATGAAACTTGAAGCTATTCATGAGGCAACTTGAAACAGTAACTATTGTAAGTGCACTGCTATCAGCAGGTAAGCCAAAAAACGAGTAACAAGTTTTCCAGTTCCACCAAATTAAAGTGCTAATTACGAGACATTTGGAGGAAATAAAGCTTACGTAAAGCTTTACAAATCTCACATTTGCAGTTTAGATAAGCAGGATGATGTGTGGTAATTTATGGGATGTACCATCTTTGCATTGGGGAATGTTGCAGCTTTCATAGCGTCGCTCCGGGTCGGTGGTGTAGCACCACGGACCGATCCGATCCCCATCCGGATTCCTGCAGTAGTTCAGCTCCAGACCATTGGTAGCTGTAGGAGTCCACCTGAGAAAAAAAAATTTTTTTTCAGTTAGTCATACACTTTGGTACAACTGGTCGTTTAAAATAAAACAAACAATGCAGTTGAAGTGACAACTCCGAAATCTGGGAGTGTCAACTTCTAGTGTGGATGAATAATATAGAAGCTGCAGCTGTTCTTAAGCCCGAGGGATGGATTCAGACAACTATGACAGAAAGTGACTGGGTTCAATCTTAAACACTTACAGATGTATTAATGGATTTTTACAAGCTGAAGAGTACACATATCTGACATAAATTTGTTTTGGTTATCACATGTAAATCTGCTATCATTTGCAGTTTTATCAGGCACACCTGTACACCACCTTCACGGTGGTGTAGTTAGAGAACTGCTGGCCACCTGATGGCTATTACTCAGATATTCATCACGATTTAATCGCTGTCAGGTACAGAGAAAAGATCTGGCTCCTTACTTTGCTCTGAAGACTGCTTATGATATTTTGCTTATCAGTTTTTCTGAAGAAAACAGGCACCCACACTGGTGGAAATAAGGCTTAAAAACAGTGAAATTTACAGATACCACAACAGTGAAAGGGGTACGAGCAGTAATGCACTCTGGCTTTCTGCCTTCAGTCTGGCTTTAAGGGAAATGAAAGACATGGTTATTCAGGAAAGTTTCTTGAATTTCCCACCTCTTCATCTCTCTCCCACAATTGGAAAATAATTATAAATAGAGCTGTGCTGTTGTTCACCTCTGAACTGAAAGTGAAATGCAGCACTTTATCTTCACAATGTCTTTTTTTCTAGTACAATGGGGACAGATGAATCATCTGAAGATGTAACTCACCTGTGATCGTGAGGAAATTTGGACCACCACTGTTGGCAGGTGAGTCCGCTTCTTGTGGTGGACACTTTGCCTCGATAGTCTTCCCCTTTACCCACAATGCACTTCCTTACATAGACTGCATAAAAAAAAGCAATCAGTGGTTACAGTATCGATGGGAAGCACTGATCTCTGTGATATCACCGATGTGAGTCTTACCCTTCTTCTCATAAAGATCACAGTTCACGTTTCTCTTCACTTCTGCATTGGTGCCATCACCCACCCAGGGCAGATGTTTACAGGTGACAACTGGACGAGTCTCATAGTTGAAAGCTCTAATGTTGAGAAATATTTTCACGTCAAAGCTCTTTACTTTCAGAGGATAAACCTAATGTCTGCAAAGTGTTTTTACATTAATCAGTGAACATTTTAAAGTTATTTTTAAGAATATTATGTTTAACATTTAACAGACAGTATACTGAAAGCCCGACTGATATACTGGCAGGGAGGACATGTCAGCTGATTGCCGATATATCTGTGTCAGCATTATTAAATAAATGCTGTCTTAACTAGACCCCGATTGGTAAAGATACAGATTTTAATATTGATATCAATACCAATATTTAATCATTTAAGACTATTCTGATATATCGGTTGATTTCTTTTTCTTTCAGGGACACAATTCACTGTTTGTTGTGTTTCTGGTGCTCCAAACATGTGTTGCAGACAGGAAAGTTCATATTTAGAAACTATGAAACAGCAACATGATGTGTTTGAAGAGTGTTTCTCCCATTTCTTCTTCTTTCTTTTAAATTTATTGGCATTTATAAATGTCGATGCTGCTGGCAATTACCTAATATCAGTAGATAGTAATGGCCCGCCATTATTATCTACTGTTCTAGTCTTAAGATGGCAAAACTATGGGGAAAGAAGCTGCAATGACAATGTTGATAGTCCAGACTGAATAAGGACTCATTCTGTGGTGGAAAGCCTCACATCATCTAGCCTTTTACTAATAAATATCTACAAGGCTAGACATTCATTCCAGGGTGGAAAGGTTGTGCAGCATACATCTTTAATGGCTTTAAAAAACAAGAATTGGGTGCACAGGTTTTAATTGACTCTAGATTTTCTCAAAGCCCTGAGTCCATTAATATTTGGTTGAATGTCCCTTAGCAAGTTGCACCTCAACCAGATGCTTTTGGTTTCCATCAACAAGTTTCTCGCACAATTCTGGCTGAATATTTGACCACTCTGCTTGGTAGAACTGGTAGAGCTCATTCAGAATGGTTGGTTGGTTTCTTGGCACGGATCCGGCTTTTAAGCATAGTCCACAAATTTTTATAGTCCAGGAGGTCAGGACTTTGTTGTGGAAAAACATTCCAGAAGTTTAATGTCAGCCTGCTTTATCCTTCCAAAATTTTTCATGTGAGTTTGTCCTGCTGATAATTTCAACCATCTAGTTGCTAATTTGAGCTGAAGAATTTGGTGGTAGTCTGCCTTTTTCATTATTCCATCCACTTTTTGCAATGTGTCAGTTGTACTGGCAGTAAAACAGCACCAGAGGATGATACTAGCACCACCTTCTCCTCTTTGTCATACTAGCCAAACAGCTAAATTTCTGTATCACCTAACCATAAAACTTTAATCGAGAAGGCATTTGGCTCGTCTGTATGGAAAGCTGCACATCTCAGTCAGCATGAAAGCGTCAATTTTGAAACGGGGGCTTCTTTCTTGGTTGACACTGTTTCAGTCCTTGGCGATATAACTGTGAACGGTGAGTCAGGTGTTCTTGGCGGTTCCTGGGTTGCTTCTGAACATCCTAATTAATTTCCTTTCATCTAAGGATAAGAGTTTAGGTATTGTTCTGGACCTTAGTAAAATTGTGACACATCAGAAAAGCTTGTACTTATGTGCAGTTGTTTAAACTGATGATCTTAGAATGTGTAGTTGTTTGGCAATGGCTCCGTTAAGCTTCTGGAATGGACTTTCCAAAGCCTTGATGTTAACCCTACTGAAAATTTGTGCACTATGCTTAATCAGAAAACTTTAATAATCCCTAAGGAAATCAAAAGCCTTGGCCGTACCAAGAAGTCAGCTAAATGAACTCCAGCATTTATGCCAAGAACAGTGGTCAAATATTGATCCAGAATTATGCCAGAAGCCTGTTTCTTTTACAGATGATTTTTTTGGCCTTTTAGCCTTTATTGGATAGAGGCAGGAAAGCAAGGAGAGGGCTGTGGGACTCGAACCTCGGTGTACTTCTCTGCGGTCATACGGGAAATGGTCGCCTGCTAACCCACTGAGCTAAACCAGCGCCCAGAAGCTTGTTGATGGCAAAAAAACAAAAAAAAGCCCCTAATTGAAGTGCAATTTGCCAAGTTGCACTTCAATCATAAGCACCTTCTATTGACTAACTATTAATGAGGGTGTATACTTTTGACCCTGTGTGAATTAGAGAGAATTCAAAATATATCAAAAAAGTTTTTCGCCCAATTCCAAATTCCCAAAGTGACAATGACATCCACATCTATTATGAGAATATGTTTTAAGTTTTTGGTCAATTTATAAGCAAAGTCCTTTTGCAAACTGTAATCTTTAAGTAGTTTAAGTGTGTTGTTTACCTGCAGTCCAGTGACTGTGAGCAGCGTGTGGCACAGTCCTCAAGGTTCAGGCCTGGTAAAATCTGCACTCGAGCAGAGTTCCAGGAGGTAGGAACGAGCTCTCGGCCCTCCGAGCGCTGGAAGTCATTCAGAGGACTGCGGTACCCTGTTCATGTATAACAAACCACAAACATAATGCTTACAGACTGATGTGGGGACCATGCATTATCTGCATCTGTTTAGTCCTGGTTTTAACTGGAGAGCAGTGGCACCACATGGAATATTTGGGCAGGAGCCTGGACACATATAACCTTTGGACCAACGCTCTGCTGCTAGTTTGAGACAGCAGATATCCAGAAAAGGTTTGAACAGCAACAGTTACACTACTGGTAACTCAAACAGGCCCCAATTAACACAGATACTGCCAGTATACACTAATGAAATGATAAAATCCATCACATACTAATAGTGGTGCTGTCAAAATGAAAATAGCTGTCTTTTAAAATAGTTTATTTGTTTTGAAAGTGCTCATCAGTGCAGCTTTAATTTCCCCCTCAACCATAAATCGATGGTTTTTCAACGTGATTGTTGTCACCTTGTCAACTATAAATAGATCAACAATCAATGATGACAGAACAACAGTGAATCAATGTTATTTCAATGTCAGTGTCAGGTTTCATCAGTATTTCAATGTTGTTTCAACATTGGTTTTGTGTTGACATTTCAATCCTGACGATTCTGATGGTTCAGATGGAAAATCAACATCTGTTCAATGTCTCCTTGCTATCTGGGCAGTCTGTAAATAGGCCTCATCTTTAACCAAATAGATTTAAACAACCAAAAATAATGAAAGTAGACAGAATAACTAAGAAATTAATCAAACTTACCAGTGACCACTCCGACAGTCAGGAGAATGCACTGCAGAAACGGTTTCATTGTTTGAATCGGTGGAAAATAAAACTATTATAATCACGTTATGGGGGTCAAAACGAGATCTCTGCTCTAAAATCTCCTCTATTTTGATGCCGTGGTCAACTTCAAACAACGAACAGCTCGACCTGACAGGCAGAAAAATACCCCCAGAAGCTCAGCACGATGTTAAACATCCACACAAAAAGTCTAAATCACGACCACCCACACGCCAGCGTCGCGCCTTTGCTCAAACAGTGGCCCTAATCCCCAAAACACAGCCGATCAATACATGTATTAATCATTAATGAGGAGTGGCACATTGGTCCTTGTTCATGAACCTTCTTCATGCCCCTCAGATATATAAATATTTGCATCAGGATTACGCTCAATATCCTGAAAAAAAAAAAGAAGAAAACTTGTGATTTTCTTTTCTGCCACAATGAACGCAATTCTCGCCACAAACGCTAGACGTCAGTAGGGCGATTTCCAAAGGTTTGTCTCTTTCTCTTGTTTTCCGGGGGAGATAAACTGAAGCTAAGCTGCAGCTGGTTCAAGAACCTGTCTGACTTTCTCTGTTTTGCACCTTTAATCATCGGGGATTCACAGTCGGGTAAGAAAAGGGAAGGAGGGGGTTGTTATTCTGTCGCCACGTGTGTTTTGAATGATGAGCATAAAGCACCTAGATAGGCGAGTTCGATGTAAAATAAAAATGATCTAATCTGGACTTTGATCCGACTTGTTTAACCCGCAGCTGCGCACACACTTCTGTCTGCTGATTATGCGTCCGTGGAACATCCGATTAAGTCCACGCTGATCTTTGAAAGCACGGGGATCGTGGACAAACTTCTTTAAATAGTCTATTAATAATTCTCCAGGCTTCTTGAATGACATTCAAAGCTTTTCTTCGGATGTCGGCTTTTGTTCTGTTCTCTCTCGATCGTGATGATCTTGCACTGCTTCGATAATGTTGAAGTCTGAGCTCTGTGGAGACCAATTCATGACTGATAGTGTTATCAGATATGCTTTTACCAGACTGACAGTGTGTTTGGGATCATTATTGTGCTGGAAAATGTTACATAAAGTTACATGAAGTTTATCTTTCTGTGCTTGCACTTTGTAAGGAAAACAAAGCAAATGAAGTTACATCATTGCATTTTTATGGTGTACACCCATTATGGTTGGGAATTTTATTTTTTAGCATCTCCACAAGACTTTCTCTCTCTGCAAAGAAATATGGTCTTCTCTTGGAGTGATCTTTAATTCTGTCAAGAGACAAGAGAAGAGCTTCACAGAAACTGGCGGCATAGAAGATGATTGGGTTTTCCACCTGAAGGAACTAATATTGTTAAAGAGGAGGAAAAATGGGAGGGTATAACAGTGTGGAAACCCATGTGAAATAACTGCTTTCTCTTTCTTCTGTTGTTGTTCAGGATGGCAGCTGTTAAAATGACGGAGGGTACAGTGCAGGTGGAGAGCTGCAACGCGCCACTGTTTTACAGACAAAGCGAACCTGTGACAGGAGAAGCAAAAGTGTCGGTTCTGCTTCTTCACGGCATACGCTTCTCTTCAGAAAACTGGCTCAGCATCGGCACTCTGGAGACGCTGGCCAAAGCGGGTTGCCGCGCGGTCGCCATCGACCTGCCAGGTGCGTTTGTCAGGGAACAAACACCATCTCCTTCCGTCACTCAGCTTTTAACTGAAAAGTCAGCATGACCAATGAAGCGCAGCAAGGCAACAGGCTGCCACCGGCACATAAAGAGCTCCTAAAAGTCTCAGGGTCAAACTTTTGGCTCTTCGCTGTTTTGAATGCTCGCAAATATTAAATTGGGACTATTGACAGTAATACCTAATTGTGTGGCCCTATGCTAACCCTTCTGAAAATGAAAACCAAACATATTAATTAAATATAAGCTGGGATATATGAGTTATAACTTGTTTTAATTTTTTGTTTGCAATTTATTGCTTAAAACTTTTATTTTAAAAATGTAAGTTTTTCAACAAAAAGTCTCAAAAACTCTGTTTCTTAACTTTCTTATTGTTGTTTATATTCTAAACTTTTTATGAGCGCTTTTTTAAAGCTAGCTGTGTCCTGTCGTTTTACCTATTTTCATAGCTTTAACTTTTTGCATTATATTTATGGATATGTATTTGCTGTTGGCATCAGGACTTTGGCTTTGTTTGGAAAGTCAAATGTGCATGGGGGCTCAAATTTGAAGTGAACTGAATTGCTTCCATGAGTCATTGTTACAGCCTGTGTTCTGCTTGTTTTTAGAATCTGGTATTTTTGTCTCATGCTTTGACAGCCTCTAGTGATGATCTGGCAGGCACTCTACAATTTATATAGATCACTGAGGCAGCATGGGCCCAAAAGAAAAATGTTTGCCTTGGGGACAGTAATTACGTTAATAAGTGAGTGTCCATCAACAAACCTTACTCCTCTCCTCCTCTTCTTTTCTCGTGCCTCCCCTCTCTCCACAGAACTTGGTCAGTCTAAATCGGCCAAAGCCCCGGCGGCAGTGGGAACACCCGCCCCTGCAGGTTTCCTCAAAGAGGTGTTTGAGCAGCTGAATCTAACCCCGGCGGTGGTGATCAGCCCATCCCTTAGCGGGATGTATTCCCTGCCCTTCCTCCTCGAGCACCAGGCTCTGGTGCGAGCCTACATCCCTGTCGCTCCCATCTGTACGGACAAATTCACAGCGGAGCAGTACCAGAGCGTAAAGGTAGAGTCTGTGTGTGAGGATATGCCTCTGCTTGATATTCCTTTGTAGGTTCCTCTCCTGCAAAAGTTTTTTTTTCTCTTTTTTGGTATAGTATATGCACTGTCATTTCTTTTTTTAAAGGATAACTTGAGCAGCTGTGAATATCATCCAATTTTCCAACTCTTCTTTTTAAAAGAGACAGTGACTTTACCTGCACAGATGCCACTGGCTTTCATCCAGCTCAGAAATGTCTTAATGGCAAATCAATTGTAGGCACATTAGCCTGAAAAGCGATTTGTCTAATTTACATATTTAGAACAAGCACTTACCTTAACAAAATTTGCTTTCCTTTACAAACAGTTTAAATGCAGAAGTTGTACATTCTTTTTTTTATTTTAATCCAAACAATATTCTAAAGACTCAGCTCACACATTAAAGTCTCAGCAATTATAACGCAGCAAGAAGATTGGCACGAACAGGAGCAGTTTTTCTGTATAATGAGTGTTTTTAGTTTTAAAGGATGTTTTGCAGAGAATACTTTCGGATATCATATTTAATCTTTTATTAAGTGTTTTAAAAGGCACACTGTTGGTTTTATAAATAACAGTTAAACAGCTAACGGGGAATGTTTAGTGACCAAGTTTTACTTTACAAGAAAGATCCTAAAGATTTTAAGAAAAAAAATCAGATAAATGAAATTTAGCAATTTTAGAAATAAGATGGAGATTAGAAAACACTTATCATAACTGCTTAAGAAATTACAAAGAAGCTGGTCAACCCAGGGAGCAGAGTAAATCTGGTTCTGACAGTATGTTTGCGCTAAGTACCGCAGCAATTTCCTAATGTTGTAAACCTGCTCAACATTTGGCAATAAAACCCTTTCTGATTCTGAAATCATTAAAAACCCAAAGGGTCTCTGCGCTTCATACAAAGAACCTGCTCCTCTGTCCCTTTTGTGATAGGTTGTTACAGGCCTCTGTATTTGTATCTCCACTTTCAGCAATCTCTTAGCAAACGAAGAGACATCGGAGCAGCAGAGTAACTCAAAAGATGGACCATAGAGTAATAAATGCAACTTACTGATGATAAAAAAAAAAGCATAAAACAAACATTTATGCTGTCATTAAGTGTCAAAGTGTGTTACAACTAAAATAACTAAGCCGGAGTAACTGCATTCATGTGTATTTCTGCAATGAGGGTTCGGAACTTTAATGCAGTGAAGATGTGGGAAACGATTAAGTTGTATTCACAAGTTCTTCAGGTTTTCTGATGAAGTAATCTGATCGATGTTTTGTACCAGTTTAAAAAAAAAAAAAACTGGTACAAAAATAAATGCTTTTTATAACCTTTTACTTGTAATAGAGTTTGTTCATATTGCTGTATTTTTTTTTTAATAAGATGAGAGATCTGAACGTCTCTTCTCAGGCTGGAAAAACTAAGACTGTAGTTTTTCTCACTTTTTATAATTCTTATTGACTACTAGACACATAAATCTGTTACACCTAAAATCTTTTAGTCTTAGCTTTTCACAGGACTTGTTTTGATTTCCTTCTTTCCTTTTTTTTTTCCAGCTTGAGGTGAAATTTAGGACATCTGCAAAATCCCTTTAGCTATGGGTTTGAATTTAAAAACAAATAAAAGAGAGACAGATTTTCAAATGCAAGAAAAAGGACAGTGGAAATCACTCTGCAAAGGGCTCTTTTTTTTTTTCTCTTTTCTCATTATTGTTGTGATTTTTGTGTCCAGGTCCCATCGCTGATTGTTTACGGTGACCAGGACCATCAACTCGGGGAGGTGTCGCTCCGTAACCTGAGCAATCTGGCCAATCACAAAGTGGTGGTGATGAAGGGAGCAGGCCACCCCTGTTACCTGGACGACCCAGACACTTGGCACAAAGCTCTTACAGACTTCCTTAACACGCTGTGAAGCTCTTTGCTGTGCATTAGCAGCGCGATCGCCAAGAATGCGGTCACGCATAGGCAAACACATTAATCACTTGTGAAGAATTGAACTCACGTATTCCCAATGCTTAACCTGATTTGTATGTTTTGATACGTCTGCAAATCGGGCCTTTTCTAATGGTGACAGCAGTTGAACTTTTCCTTAAAAGGTTGAAGCCTGAAGCTTTTTGAGAAATATTGTCTCTTAAATGAGAAAACCTGATGTCAGTCTTGAATCTGTACACTAAACACAAAGCTCAAGTCTGCAGCCGACTACTGAACCCAGGCGTGTAGGATAACGACACGTGGTTCACCCACATCACTGAACAGCGTCCAGTATTTCCACTCTGGAAATTTTGTTTCCTGTTTCGTTGTTGTAAAATATTTCGTTTGAGTAATTTTGGTTTAATTTAGGTGACTGAAGCTACTGTTCACTAACATTATATAAAATGACCGTGGTTGTTTTAGTGTTTGAGTGCACACAAAACTGCAAGTCTTCCAACTGTCACCTGGTCAAGGCTGCGAAGCAAGATAGAAATGTGTTAAACATGTGTCGCTTTTATGTCTCAGTGTTTCTGTCCTAATGCAGTTTATCTGACTTTGCAGTAATCATTACAGAACTGCCTGAAATCAGCACGAACGATGCCTTAAATTCGCCAAAGACCATTTTTCAATATAACCCAAGTTTTAATAAAAGAATGACACTTTATGCCTCACACACTGAAACTCTGTAATTATGAAGCAATCAGAAGGGAGCATGTTATGAACATGGCACAAACAGAATAAAGTTCAAAGAGAGCAGGCTGCAGGTCACTTTCATGTCTCTGCACCATGTTACGTTTGCCAAATGCTAGCTGCCTACACATTGCACTCATACACACCAGGGTTGTATTAATCGTCTCATCCCAGCGTTAGAAGTGAATATTTTTAATAAAGCATCATAATTATTATATATTTGCTTGGTTCTCAACAGACTGTGTGTTTTCTATTTAACCGAGGAGTTAAAGCAGGTAACGTCAAACTGATTTTACATCACGGGCCACAGACAGCTTCGACTTCAAGTGGGTCAGCCCAGTGAAAGTACATGAGAAACACGTAAAATTACAGTTTAGTTCATTACCCAGCTGATGTTTCTGGGTAGATTGTGGAAAAGCGGGAACTTTTCTGTCATTTAATTGTTTATCTATTACTTAATGACTTTAGGATAGTATGAATAGCAATGTGGTGCTGTCTTTATCAATAGGAAAATCTGTAAAACCCACAAAAAACCAGTTAAAAATCTATGCACTCGTTCACATTTTCCAGCCAGATTGGAATTTTTACTGGGGAATTTTTCCACCCCCCCCAAAAAACAAAACACCACACAATAAAATGAAGTGAAAAATATGAACATTATTTAATAACTGATTCTCTGTAATAAACAATTTGAAAATATTTTACAAGGAGTCACAGACACAATATTTTACAAATTTTGCCCTCTTCTTTTTTGTTTTCTTCTTCTTTTTTTTAAGCTTCGTCTGTACAAAAGAATGGAGCGACGACATGGACTAGTGCCCAGAAAAGAAGGAGCTAAATCTTCCACACATACAAACATTCACACTCACACACGTACGAGGAAGAAAAGAAAAACCAAAAAAAAAAAGAAAACATTTTGACATCAGATCTCAAACTTATCAACAGTGCTGTATTCCTATATTTTTTTAAACTTCACTGAAAGTTTGACTGAATTTACTCTTTTTTTTTTCTCTCTAAATTGTTGCTGTTATTTTTTTCACACACGTGTCAAACATGGTCACATAGCACCAGACTACAGACTACAGAATCACATACACACGTGTCTTTCCCACATAGACGCACCAACACAAAGGGTCGCAGCGAGGGTCGGTGGAGGGGAAGGGAGACGCTTCGTGAAAACCCGCATTAATCTACTTTAGGGTGATGTTTTAAAGCTGACCCCTCCCTCTCGTCCCCCAAGCTGGTCCAATTATCTATTTATGTTCCCTTTTTTTGGCAAAATTAAATTTGTCAAACCACAGAAATCAGACATGTGTGTCCCTTCGGAAGCTATTTTCCATCAGGATGCACACACAGACGTCACTAGATGTCTCTCCCACGACCTTCTGTTTACCAGGCTCGTGATGCTCTGTGGAGACCCACTCCCTGAGCTTGCCTCTGACATCCCGTCCGCTCATGAAAAAATAAATAAAATAAAATAAAATAAAAACACCTGGAAGGTGACGTCCTTGGCTTACTTCTTCCTGGTGTTTGACATCTCCCAGTGGGGGATGAGTCAGTGTCATTACATGGTTGCTTCTAGGTGTGTGCGTGTGTGTGTGCATAATGTCTGAGTGCAGGTGCACAGAGTGTATTCAGTTTGGGAGTGAGATTGTGTGCGCACACAGTCAGGAAAAGGAGAGTAAGTTGCAGGGGGTACATTTCCACAGGCACGTGTAGCGTTCATTTACAGACAGTGGAAATAGAGAAATACAGACAGAATAGTGGCACAGGACAGAGACAAACAGATGGCAGAAAAGTGAAACTGCATCCAGCATCAGATAGTAACGGGCCACATTGGAAATGCTCATTCTGATTTTCATTGTCTTTAACAGTATGAATTTTGTTTTTCCTCTGATTTGTCCAGAGCTGAGCTGCAGTTACTGTGCCAGCAACATTTGTCACATCAAATAGTACCTACGACTGTACAGAGTGTCTAGTTAAGCTTCAAAATGTCGAGTGAATCATCCCACCTGAGCAATACTACGGCAAGTCTCGGGTGGGATGTGAACATCGAAGGTCAGAGGCTTTTTTTTCTTTGTCTTTTTTTTTTTTTAATTTTAAAAACTTCCACCCACTTTCAAGCATTTAATCAAACAGGCATCGATCGATAACTAATCATTCCGAGACGTAAAAATATAAAATTAGAGCTCACTATATTTACTGCATAACACCAAGAAAAAAAAAAGCCCAGGGGAGGGAAATACTTCAGGATCGATTTGTGTGTGAGAAAGAGGGTTATGTGGGGGTATCGGAGCTCCATACGTGTAACACTAAGGCATTTAGCGAGGTTTTGAAACAGAAAACACTGATGAACTACACATTCTTTCTGCCTCCTCTGCCCCCGTATATTAATATTTAAGCAGTCAACATGGATCTCCTTTTGTTTTCATAAAATCCCCCCCTTTTCTCCACAGCAACACTGGATTTGTTTTTTTGTCTGACGCAACACGCCGAGGAAAAACAGTTACACGAGCACAACTGCCATCCCCCGAGCACTCCACGACTCATTTAAAAAGACATTCCCTTTGAGGGTTTTTAAACTAACGCGCATACATCCACACACAAACACATACGATTCAGGCAGAACTATAGCAGTCAGGTGGCCCTAAAAGAAAGGAAAAGAAAACAACACAAAAAAAGCTCTATGGCCAGTTAAGTCGCTGTATACTGATAGTGTAGCTCTATACATGGCTTTGTAAAGGAACGGTATAGTAACTCCATATGATGACAGTCAGGTGGCGTTGGAGGAGTACAGCAACAACAGCCAAGAGGGGAAAATACATTAAGCTGAGCCAGTCAGTTCGATGGCTCTGTGTAAAGCTATTTCTTTAGCCAACAGATTCAGTCTTAGGCTCCTGTAGTGTCCAAAGCCTCAAAGACGGCTGCTTTATAAAGGTACTATACAGTAGCTCTACTCTTATACAGCCGATGCGTTCCAAAACAAAGTGCATCAAGGCACTATGAAACAGAGCGGCTCCTAAACATGGGAGTCTAAAATGACTTTTCACACATGATCAAATGACGGACTGCGATGGATTACAACCACACTACTTACTGCACATGATCACCATATTTAGTGGCCTCTTCTGCACTTTTGTTGGAAATGTTGATAAGCCCCTATCCCCCAGCAGCGAATGGTTTTGAAGTTTGAACAGCATCAGTCAAAGGTAATACAAGCACACACCAAAAGAAAAATGATTAGCATCCCCCCCCCAACCCAAGCACAGATGAGGAAGAAAGGAAGGGACAAAAAAACTGGAACTACTATGGCGGGGAGATTTGAGTGTGTTTGCTGTGTGACAAAAGTAAAGCACGAATACAAATCGCGGTTAGGAGCGTTAGTCGAGGTTGTTGGAGAAGCCTCATGAGGAGTGGCAGAGGTGAGCTTTTTCATCAGAGGGTGCAGAGATTTTTTTTCCCCTTTAAACATCAGTCCAAAGCCGAGGTCAGCATGGTCGATTAATCGTAAAGGAGAATACTACACAACAAGTTCCTGCAGCAACCGAACACTGATTCATATTTTACAATAAAAGCCAGATAGCACTAACCTCAAATAGTAAGTATGAGGAAAAATACTTCAAGAAAATGAGATTACCATCGTGTAATTACATTAATCCCCAGTGGATGTCTTTTAAAAGCATTAATCTGTAATTATGAGTCAGCATTCAGCTGCCGAGTGTCTCCTCTTCCTCTCGAGCTTTATCCTAAATCTAAATCCATTTCCTCTTCGTGTTTTGGCTATAAAAATAAGACCACACGAAAGTATATCTCATTTTGGCAAGTAGATATAGCGCATAAACTAATTCTTGTCTTTTTTACACTTAACTTCCTTTTCATGTTAAAACCTAAATATACTGTATGTTTAGAATACTCATCACTTCAGCAGTTTATACGTGACATTTTGTATACTTAACAGTTCTTTTATTTTTCTGCTATTTTTCTTCTATGGTGGCTATTACTGGCTGAATGGTCCACAGCCTCTTACAAGAGGCAAATGACAGAGCGATGAGACTCTGAGATGGAGGAAAGGAGAAGGAGGAGGAGTCCTGCTGTCCCTCTGACAGACAGAGGTGAAGGTGGACACGCAACCTCAGTTCTCCAGTCTGTGGTGGGAGGTCTTTGACGAGGAGATCGGCCTGTCCTTTTCACCCTCCCTTGTCTGGATGGAGAAGGTGGTGGGATGGTTGTAGGCTTGACGGGGTGGTTGGG
Source organism: Haplochromis burtoni (assembly GCF_018398535.1). Classification (NCBI taxonomy): domain Eukaryota; kingdom Metazoa; phylum Chordata; class Actinopteri; order Cichliformes; family Cichlidae; genus Haplochromis; species Haplochromis burtoni. The sequence continues at coordinate 1,269,130 of NW_024582461.1, forward strand.
TGGCTTGATATCTCTTTTCTGACATTGCCTCTGATGATCCAAGTGGTCCAGCACCACCCTAGCTCATCTTGCAGATGAAGGTGAGGACGCAAATGTCTCTCTGTTTTCACAAAGCAACACAGACCAAAGCAAGCTGGGTAGCGCAGCGCTCAGGGCTTCCAACTCACCATGATGGGAAGTCCCATAATTACCTATGACTATACCAAGGTGGAGGGCGAAGGGGCTAGGAGGTGGATGAGGGGGGCTTAGGATGGGACAGAAGCTGAGGAGGGTGAAAAGGAGGACAAGTGCAGGAAAATGAAATTAATGTAGTAGGGAGAGAAGGTGAGGACTGACAGCTGGATAAAGCAGAAGCAGCTGAATGAGCAGTAAAGTGTAGAGGGATGGGCGGAAGGAGTGACCTCGCCCGCAGTCCGACGTGTTCTCCTGCAAAACCACAGAAAGGAAGCTTGAGTTATAAACTGAGTTTATATGAAAGTTCTTCCACCATTAAATAAACACTTACATTCAATAATCGCTCTCTGGTAACACTTTTATCTTACCTTCTATCTGCATCGAGCTCTATATTGCCAACAGAGTCTGAACAAAGTAATTTTCATTTAGTTGACAATACAGTGCTGTGAAAATGTAATCGCCCCCTTCCTGAGTTTTTAGTGTCGTTGAAGTGTTTTTGTATTTGCCACAGTTCATCAAACAAATTTTAGTATTAGACAAAAACAATTTTATTAAATGAAGATTTCATTTATTAAGGGATAAAGGCTATCCATACCTACCTCGCCTGATGTGAAAAAGTAATTCCTCCCTAATGCTGAGCAGACACTGTGCGATTTTTTCAGTCGCGCGATTCAGCTCCTGCTCAAACTGTACGATTGACTCGCAGGGGTTAGAAGTTCATAGGTCACGATGCAGGGTCTCACACTATACGGCTCGATGCTCTGATGCGACCTGAGTGCTCACACTGTGCGTCCATAAAATGAAGGTTATAACAGAAATTCTGTCGCTCTCCCTCTCTGTCTTTCACTCACACAGACACACCACCACCATCAACTTTGCTAAATTGCTAATGAAAAACATGATCAGGCAGCTGTGATTGAGCAGCAGTGTAAATCCAACTATTTTCAAGGTTGTTGTGTCGTGATAATTTTGTGAGGCCACATCGAAAAGGCTCGGATGAGCTTTCCAAAGTTCTACAAGTTGTGCCTCCATCGCTTGTGTCCAGATCACAGGCTGCACTGCCGTGCTGCGCCGTCTTTTTCGCTGACATTTGTGTTTGCGCGTGTGCAGTGTGGCAAACTGCGGTGACACCCTCACGACCAAGCGATTGATGATCGGGAGCTGGTCGTGAGGTGTTAATCGCGTCTCGTTACCCCACGTATACTACACGATGCACGACGCACGATGAAGGCCAAAATCGGGCCGATCGCCAAAACGGTCGCACGACTCAAAAATCGGCTCAAAATGGGCCAAAAATCGCACAGTGTAAGCCCAGCGTTAACCTAATAACTGGTTGTGCCACCTTTGGCAGCAAGAACTGCAATTGAGTGTGAGCGAGATGTAAATCTTTAAAAGTGTACACACAATTTTTGTTAGTTTTGCCTCAGTACACTTAATGCAACAAATTTCACAAAATCCCTTGAATTAAAGCATCTTGATTGTTTGATTTTTGAAATCCACTGCTGTGGTGTACAGAGGCAAATCTACAAAAACTGGGTCTTTATCCAGCAAATAATGGGCCTAACGGCATATAATTACCAGGTCAATACTTGATCTCAGATTAAAAATAGGATATTTTTTTGTGTTACATAATGAACCAACTGTTACCAGCTGCATTAGAAAATCAGAGAAAGTTCAAAACCCCAGCTGGAGCCAACTGAACCTAGCGATAGGATTTTAGCTATGCTCTGCTGACAAATTTTAAACATAGTATATTTAACTAACAAGCACCACGATTCAATGCTAAATAATGTTTTTGTTTTTCTTCACAGTAAGGTAGATATTCATGTGTTGTGTTATCTGAAAATCTTACAGCGATGTTACTGTCGAAGCAGGTGGAGGGTCCTTTTCGATAGCGTGCCTCAGGCGGTTCTTTACATGGATCCTCCTCCTTGACTGAAAATTGACTCCATTAAGGAAAATGAAACTCCTTTGTATTTCTTTTTCTTTCTTCTGTGCAATTTTTCATTATCCGCCTGAGCACCAATTCCTCATGCAGCCCTACACATGTAAATGACTGGCTATAATTCATGCCATCAATCTTAAAAATAGCCTTAAAATGAATGTGAAATGTTCGCGTTTCCACAGGTATGGTGATGAGGAGAGAAAATCTAGAGATGACAGAGTGTTTCTTCTCCAGTGCCAGCTGGTGTACAATGTGAAGGGAAAAAAAAAGGATACACTCCTTCTCCTCCTGGGATAGCTTCTCTATCTCGCAGGTGTTGCATGGCATCTTTTCTGCTACCACAAACAGCAAGTTGGTGTTGTTTATCCTCTTGGCATGAATCAGCCTGCAGAGAGAGACAGCTCTGTCAACAACCCCCCTCTGCTCACTTACATCACAGACTCATTTGCTAATGGATGAGCGAGATTCATGAGACAGTCTTATAAGGCTCATTTAGCCAATGATACGACGATTTCATTAGAGCTGATATGGGTTAATCATCAGCAGAGTTTATTAACTCCAACAGAAAGATGAATCTGTCTCACTAACTGCGTCGCTGTCACACCGCGATTCTTCATGCTACTTGTCTAAGCATATGCATGTCTGATTATGTGTGAGTGTTAAAAGTACTACGTCACGCATACAGACCTGGAGCAGTTGCCACAGTCCTGCAGTATGTAGTAGGAACTGCTGAGATTACTAAAGAAGTACTGGGTCTGGATCATTACACAGCTTCTCTCTTTAGAGTCGATTCCTTCGGCATCCACCTCATCTGCATAAAAAAAAAGAAAAAAAAAAAGAGAGATGATTATCTCTTTAACTCATTTCTCAGATCTGATTTTCAGCTTAATGCCCAAAGATGTATGTCATGTGTAATTTTTTCACTACATTTGGATTTAAGGTTTATTTGCTGTTGGCTTAAAGCTCCAAATAGATTTGATCAAAATCTACATTTAGCACTTTTAAACCTTTTTTCCAATATTGTATAAAAATGGTATCGTATAAAACATGTCACCCACCTGTGACAAACCAACTGTGGTATGCCAGTCCATATATGAACTGTTGGAATAAAGACCTGAGGAGACAGGATTTGTTTTTAATTCAACTTGTGGACAAAAAAATGTAACATTGTGCAATGATTAAAATCATGAGTCAAGCTTTTTTGTTAGCAGGAATACTGCACATGCAGCAGTCCAGGTAATGAGTATGGCAGGCCATAAAACTTTACAAAACGAGTCACAATTACCTGACCACAGAAATAACTATGAAAATGATGGCAGTGCAATACAGTACAGTATAAAATGTGATTGAAATGCAGACTTTCAGCTTTAATTCAAGTAATTTAACAAAAATATGTGCAGTAACTGTTCAGGTATTATACACATTGTTTTACATAGTCTCAAATTTTGAGAGGCATAAACTAACATTATTTTAAATATAAGGACTGTTTTAAATGTAGTCATTCAGCCTTTTTTAAGTGTGTGAAAAATACGCTCTGTTGGGCTGAGATCATTGAAGAATATACCATTTCTTTCCTTGAGAAATTCGTGTTTCTGCACTATCCTTCGGGTCATTATCCATTTTCACTCCAAAGTGTAAAGTGTAAAAAGTAAAGTGTAAAGTGTGCGTGTTAGTCCCCATAGGGAAATAGTTCCTCTGCATTTAACCCATTCACCCAGTGAAGCAGTGGGCAGCCACCAGTGCAGCGCCCGGGGAGCAGTGTGTTGGGACGGTACCTTGCTCAGGGGTACCTCAGGGTAGCCTTTCAGTGGAGTCGAACTCCCGACCTTCCGATCATGGGGCCACCACTCTACCTACTGAGCTATCCCTGCCCCTATCAGCGCTGTCTGATAAGTTGTGCAGCATTTAGCTGAATCTGAGATTGAGAGTGTAGCCCTGTACACGTCACAGCTCATCCTGCTGCTTTAGCAGTCACAGCATCATAAAACACTACTGGCCCAGTTCCAGTGGCAGCCAAATATGCTCATGCCATAATACTGCCTCCACCATGTTTGACAGATGATGTGGCATGCTTTGTTTCCAAGTTAATGTTTGTTTCATCTGTCCAAATCATGGTCTTTGGGTATTTAAAATAACAGTGAAGAGATGTAAAATATAAATTCAACACTTTGAATTAAATCCAAATATTATGTGAGCAGGGTTCACCTGGCCCAACCTTTTTCTTTTTTTTTTTGTATTAACAAATTATGGATCTATGAAATAATGCTGGCTAATAACAACAAATATTATCAGTTTGTAATACGTATAACACTTGCTGTATGTTACTATACATTAATAATCTTACCACGCAGCAGCTGATGTCCACCAAGCCAGGTTGGCAAAATCTGCAATAGTGGGCTACAGATACAGAGGGAAATAAAAAAACAAAATCAATATTTAAGTTCAATCAAACACCCATTAGGCTACATTCGGGCTGCTTTTGGAATCAAACTATTCCTGCCATTGACGCCATATCCACTGACACCTGTGTGGAGAAAGTCTATAAAGTAAATGGAACCCACTTTAATATAAAAGTGATATCTCTCACTAGTTCACCCTGGAATCTGATATTAGTCCAATTAAACAAAAACTAATTCTTAAAAAGTCAGTAGCTGATCTGATTTTTGCACACAGACTTACAGTGTGAATGCAGCTATAGTTTCCCCATAAGTCCATGCATTGATTAAACTAACTGTCTTCTACTCTGCCTCCTTCATTTCACTCACGGTATCTCTCTTTCAAGTGTTATCTTACCACGAACACTCCTCTGGGTGCAGCTCCGGCTTCGCTGTTGGGCATCCGTTCACAAACAGACTGGTAATCAAATGATTGTTTGCTGTTGTAGAAAGAATTGTTGTAGAGCGCGTACATCAAGTAGGGGTCAACATCACTGAAGAACATGCCCACCTGTGGGGGTAAAAAACACGAGGCCAAGCTCAGTGTAAAGCTAAGCGCGAGGCTACGATCAGCGGAAGAACGAATTCTTTTTTAATAAAACCTTGTTCCAGTCGTCCTTCTGATTGGACATGATTAGGAATCCGCCGTCATCTACTAAATAACACAGCAGATCCTGCGGACAGACACAGAAACGCACTGCTAACTGGAAGTACAGAGATAAGCTGGGGAGTGATCAGATTCAGAAGGTCCAGTTAAAATTTGCATCAATACTTACATCACTGTTGGCTTCACAGTCCATTTCACAGCCCCTGTTTGGTCCACACTGTCACAGACAAGGAAAAAAAACAGTGTTAGCCAAATAAAAAAAGATTTATATATTACGTATATTATATTAAACATATGTATTTTACCGTATTTGAGCCTTGTCGGCTGTCTGTATGGTTGCTGGCAAGAATCTTAAACTTATCCGTCCAGGCTTCGAGGTCTAGCTTCACTCCGACAACTGAGGAAAGAAAGTTTAAAAGCTCACAGAAGAAAAGGACAGGTGTGTAAAAAGAATAGATATATGCAGGGCAGAGACATGCCAACACAAAGTGACAAAATAACAAACTCAGACGTGTAATTATCTCGCTCCGAAAGCTTTTCTCTATCATTATATCACAACAATTTGTTTCCTCTTTCAGAAGAGTACCCACCTGCAGGTTTGATGGTCTTCCCTCCTATTGTCATCTCCAAAGCTGTGCTGACCAGAATACCTACGGTGTCATTTTCTGGGTTCAGCTGCTCGTCCCTGGCTACAAAAAAGGGAAAACGAGCCAAGAGAGCGAGGTTAGAAACAAACAGCCTTTTCTATTACGAGGCGAGTTATATAACTCAAGACTAAGAGCATCATTCACCTGTTCGATAAGGCGCTCGGAAGATGTAACCCTTGTTGTCGAGGCTGCGGCGGTAATAGGTGGCATTAAACGGCTCAGGGTCTTCCTCCCAGGTTTCTGCAGCCCTAAGGTTTAAAACGAGAGATACCAGAGCTGTAATTGTCTCACGTATAAGCTGCCTGCTTTGCCTATCCCACATGTTTTTTGAAACTTAACAGCATACTACTTCAAAAGAGAACAAAGAGAAAAATGTATCAGAACTACAAAGCAGCTGGAGTCCAGACACACGGGCCTCGATGAAGAGTGCACTCACTTGTTTGGAAACACTCTTGTTATACCTCCATCTGTTGCAGCAAACACAGCCAGGAAGCCGTATCTAAATGTCAGGTGGAAGCAAAGACAGAAAGGGCCTTCAAATCAATATCCAAAAATCTTAAAATGCACTTCCCTCAATACTGGCTGGTCACACTCACGTGTTCAAATCTTTATTCTTCCACACTTTCTCGACCAACTGTCTGATGATGCCCGTGTCCAGAATGAGGTTGTGAAGGAGCAAATTGTCACCTGGCATAAGAGAGATTAAAGAGTTTAATCCACATTAGGGGTGCTGCCATATAGTAGCTGATGATAGTAGTTATATTCAAAAAATGAAATATAGAGATTGTGTTAACACCATGGTAGTAATCCAGGACTGGTAACTGTCTGATTGACAGTGATGGTGTTTGAGGTGACACTGCATTAATAGCAGATGTCAGGTATTCTGGATCATTAGTTCAGCAGTTCTTCTACATTTAAAACCCGATGAAAAAGCGTATTTTATGGTTCTTGAAAAGAAGAAAAAATCAACAACAATTTGGACATATTTGACAGCTGCACTGAGGCGACACATGGTCTATATCAGATGCCCAATGTGGAACGTGTGGACCAAATCCCGATTTTAACTCTTTCCTCCTTGAAAGCCTACTAGGACTAACCCTTAGCACAAACAGGAAGCCCTCAGATAAGGGTTAAAATCAGATATGGGTAGCATGACATTCGCTTACTTCGATTACACAAACATTACCGTATGTATGAGTAGGTAATGGATAATATGCACCACTAGGCAGCTCATTGTCCTTCTCCTGAAAACACTTGCAGCACATTTTGTGGTACATTTGAAAGAAAGGCAGGTCAGAGTGAGGTCAGAGGTCAAACATAAGATGATTTGGATGCAAACTGAAATGTGATATATAATTCCCTATTTACCTATATGCTGTCAATACAAACAACCACAGGTAGAAACAAATATTTAAATAGCTCTATATATTGTTATTATCACTTTGGCCTTTTTGACCTTGAACACCAGGTCAAAGATCAAATGTGATATATTTTTAATTGTGGTACTTTTTATATGTCGATAATGCACACCACACCTTTAAATAGGCTTTTGGTCAAAAAATCATTAAGTCGACTTTGAAGGCTTTAGTGGATGTAAACAGAATTATGCTGGATTTTTTAACATGACCGCACTCTGCACCGCTACAAACTTCTATCAGAATTCATTCAAAACTTTTCCGGCCATCGTATTTACAGACACAAACACTGCCAAAATCATAACCTCCTTGGCAAACAAAACAAAACAACCTAACAACTTTCTTCTACCGAGCTGCTGTGGTTATTACTAAATATTTCTCACCGAAAGCTTAATATTGCATTTGTTACGTACTATTTACAGCTGTGAATTAATACACATTTTCATCATTGGAGGATTTGCGACAGCAGGATAATGCATGTGGGATTATCTCGAAATAAACTGTGCTCGTCACAAGAAAGAAACATGTCATCAGGTGCAGAAGTGAGGCTTGCTGATACTTTTTAACTGAACTGTATCTAGGCAACAGGCAATAGGTTATATCAGATTCTGGCTACGAAGAAAATACCTATTAGTTGGATCACTGCTGTTTATTTTGCCTTTTTATGGGATATGTTTACAGAATATCACTAGACGAGCTCATGGTGAATTATTTAATGTAGAACAAACTGTGACTTTACTGTGTGGGTGAAAAGAAAATGAAACTCACATTGTTTGGAGTCTGGTGTCACCTTCTCCATTAGAGCAATGAAGTTGAGCAGGAACTCAGTGTTGTTGTTGGACAGTTCCAGATCATTGCAGTACTCCCTGAGGAGGAGACGCAGTGTTTTAATTCAAAGAGAAGGCAAAAATAGAGCTCGTTACTCTTATTCTGCCTCACTTGCTCCTCATAGATGGACACACAATGGAGATGAAGATGCACAAACCCATACACACATTACTTGATGCTATTGTGTGCCGCATGCACATGGCAAAGCTTTAATGTGCTATAGTGGTGTCAGTCAAAACAAAAGGTGGACTTGTACTGCAATACCGAGCATATTATAGGCTGTATGCACATGCAGATGATATTTTTTGCCCAATAGCTTCAGTAATCCTTACAATACATTGTGCAAATGCATTAATAATGCTTAATTTGTGTAAAACATGCAGCACCACAGTAGCAGCAGGCAAGAAGGGTTGATGTGTCTTCAGTGGTCTCGTGTAATGAGTGTAACTTGGGGAATACACTTTATGAATAATATATGAAAAAAAAATCAAAACCAGATGAATTTTATTCCTCATAAATGTAATTTTTGTCAAATGAACTTTTAACTATGAGTAAACACACCACTCAAAATGTAAAATCAAACCATACAAGAAAATTTGAAATACGAGGTGGAAAGAAAACAGGATGCAAAGACGGCACCGAAAACCGATGACCATTAACGACAGGCAGCAATCACAGACAAGGCTACCTGGGAGCAATGAATACATGTCCTTCAGACTCAAAAGTGTTTGGCAGCAGTGACTCAAAATCTGCAACAGAAAGGGGAAGATTATCCAGGAAGAGCAGTGGGCAGAGCAGTGGGGAGTTGTGGATAAACAGCAGCTGTTCTTCAGAGGTGCGGGGACGCAGAAGGGAGTTTACCATAGCAACACTGAGGTATCATGGGAACACTAGCGTTAGCCAATATGGTGCCTAAAAAGGAACCTGACTCAATGGAAGACCGTTTTACTTTCAGAAGCACTCACACTTTTGGTTTCTGGTTTGTTATTTTGCCGGCAAACATTTTCTGATTGTGTCGGGTTTCAATCTAACATATTTGGGATGTCGGAGAACTGACTTGATTTGTCAGGAAGTGAGTTCTCAGACAGGTTATCCACGGTGAGTGCTTTTAGATCAGGCAGGCATCAACATGGCCAACTATTGCAGGGGGGGGTGGGTGAAGGTCCTGATGGAAGTGGTCACCCCTCAGACTGGCAGGAGAGAGGACTCGGAGAGACACATAATCAGAGGAAATGCATTGCATTGTGAAGGGCATGTCAAAAGGGCAACTTCAGTGAATCTATCACAGACAAAACAGAACACAAATATCAACCAGCAGGTGAGTCTGCGATGAATCCGACATGTCATTTTCTCATTAAGTCGTGACCTGCAACTGTGTCCAGAAGAGGAATTAAATATTCATTTGAAAAGCTAAAATAGAGTGCCCAGGTAGTTTTCCGCCCACAATGCCATGCACATCCGGGGTCAGCTTTATTGAGGAAGCGTTGGGCCGTGCACCTGGCAGTCTGAGGGGTGAGGAGGGAGGGAGACAAGCTGATGGAGATAGGGGGTACAGAGGGACGACATAGAAGTGAGGTGCCATGCCGACTGGCACCCTGACACCTGACAATATGGGAGGACCTGAGAGGGCAGGACACAGCTCAGACTGTAGGTCTGCAGTCTGCAAGCTGCAATGCTCCCAGTCATGAGATACTGCTGCAGCTAACAAACAGTGTATTTATATATAGATGCCTTTAAAAAAATCATGACTTCAACATATCCCTATTATACTGTAAAAAATGCCATCACTATCAATAGCTGATATATTATTATAGCTAGTAACTTGCACAGACTTACATTGAATAATTACAGATCTTTTAGTAGGGCTCGATGTGCCCAAATAACAATAGATATTCCACAAAATGTAGACATATTTATTTATTTAATTAAATATCTATCAATACCTGAGTCTTAGTGTTAGACTTACTTAAGACGTTTATAAACTACACTGTAAGAAAAATACGGAAAGAGAAGAAGAAGAGAGCCAAAGAGAAATGGAGAAGGTGAGGAAGAGAAAAATGAGGGAAAGAGAGAAATGTAGTCAAGGCAAATGAAGTGGAAGAGAGAGGCAGAGGAAAGAAGGTAGACAACGTGTTTGGAGCTATCTACAAAAGGAAAAGGACTGAGGTGCAGGGAGCAAAAGACAAGTTTTAACAGAAAACATGAATATCTGTCTTCCTCGGGTACAGCTGTTTGTTTAATTATTTATTTATTTCTGATTCTGGAGCAGTGGATATGAGAGAAGGTGGTCGAGGTTGGGGACTGGAGGAGCCACTGTGAGAGATGTGGGATCTGAGCTGCAGCAAGAGAGTGAGAAGGAAGAGGAGGAAGGAGGGATTAGAGGAGAAAGTGGAGGAGAAAAAAAGAGGGAAAGGGGAGGAAATCCTGAAGGCAAGACGGGCAGGAACAGAGGCAAGCAGGCTAGGATGGGTGAGGGAAGGGAGGGAGGGGGTCAGCGGGAGAAGGTTTAGGATGAGAGGTGTAGGAAAGGGGAGGAAGCGGTAGGGAGTAGGAAGTAGAGGTAGGGAACGTGGACCAATATGGAGTATACTTGCCCTTGGTGTATGACACTGTGTGGATCCATCAGAGAAGGAGTGAGCAAGAAAAGAAACAGGGGATCGGGTGGGAAGGGAGGATCACAGACAATATTTTATTCAATTACTGTTTGAATAAAAATATTGTTTTCTTGAAAAAAAGAAACCAATTAAAGTCAAACAAGACAAGAGAGAAAAAAGAAATGAAGAGCAAACAACTTATTTGCAAGAGCAAACGAGGAAACGGAAACCAATGGAAGAAAGGAAAAACAAAACCAAACATGACAATCTAGGAAAAGAAAAAAACAGCAAAGACAAACCAGTAATTATGAGAGATAACCATGGGGAAAAAAATCAAATGCACCAGGAAAAGAGGGAAGTAATGGGGTCTGGACAAAGAAAGAATGAGAGAGACAACACGTGTCCCCATTCAGACCCACAAAAAACCCAAACTCCCACAGTTGACAAGCCAGTATCCCAGGCCATGTGGGAGTTTATCAGTCGAATGATTCCAAAGCCGAGAAACATCTCACACAGTCTAACAAAAAAATTAAATCAAATCAAAAATAACACACATAACACAAGGAAAAGTTCCCAAAATTATTTTAAAAAAATCATCATAAGGAGTGAAAAGCATGCATGTTTTCACAGTTATCCATAACATCAAATACTTTGAACACAGACGCTTCAGAATCATTACTTGGTGGAAGAAGAGGCGAGAGCATTTGGCAAAAAAAATAATAGCACAAAGGTCACCATTATTTTCACCTGAGTAACACAGTAAGACCACAGCTTTCACCTTTCTGTTAGTTCAGTTGTTTTTTTTCTTCAGCCAGTGTGAAGAAAAAACATCACCGTTTTTACAGCACAGCATGAAGACAGGAGGGAACGGGGGCAGAAGAGGAGTCGGGGGGACTCAGGAATGATCCTGCCTATCAGAGAGCATAGATAGCGAAGACAAGGAGTGAAGGAGAGGGGGAGGGGGGGGGACTGGGCAGGTGCCTCCGCTCGGACACTCTCTATGATGATGTTGAAGACCCGGGACAGAGGACTGAACCAGAGCGTAAAGGTCATATTGGGCGGAGAGCAGAGAGGCAAGAGAGACAGAGTAGTAGAGACAGAGAGTGAAGGATGTTGGGTATACCCAAGAGTACTTACACTGCACCTGGAGGATCTGGTCACTTAGATTGGCCTTGATGTGGTTCTCACTATATGTAGGCAGTACCAACCCTAGACTGAGGTGAAAAGATCCAAAAAAACAGGAACATTTAATGCAAGATTATGTTAAAAGCCACAAATACACAAAATACATATGTGCTTTACTGCACGCCTAGTTTGCTTTTCCTTATTTTCTGTTCTCAAAAAAATCAAGTCTGTGCATATGCAAGAAATACTGATATAGGAGTTTTTAAGGCTGATACAAGTATTTGGTGATTTAATTTTCCAATATTCTGATACATTGGCTGACATTTTTCTTTTAAGACACACAAAATTTAAAAAGATTAAAAAAAAATCCTAGCATCTTTTACCTGCATCTAGTAATTTAACGATCAGCATTTATAGCTAATATTGATGATAATATCGGCCTGCCAATAAATTGATAAGGCTCTAATGCTCAAACAGACAGCTCTTTGTATTGTCAAATACACAACTCTAGGTTTCAGTAAAACAGCGCCATCTGCTGTGTTCAACCCTTCTGTTAGAGAGGGGTAGCCAATCGAAAGAAAGGAGCGGAAAGAGCTCAAATGACTTGTTTCAGACAGTGGATGGGGCTGTTAAAGGTAAATAAGGATTATTTGGAACTTTGAATCATCCAAAGCTAGTTTGGTGTAGTCCATGATTAAAAATATAGAGTTGGAAACCAGCATCGCAATCAAATTCACGTATTGGCTGGAAACTGTGAGTTTGCTGTATTTCTTCTTGAGTTAAAGTGAGGCAGCTAATGGGAGTTTTGACACTATAGATTGTTGGCAATGATAACAATTACCATTAAAACTGTGGCCAACCTTCTTTAGGGAAAATCACTAGTTTAGCTGATGAAGATCCACTATATTCACCAGCCACTTGCTTTCTTTGTTTACTGTTTATTTGAATTCCCCTTAATCTATAAAAAAGATGGAACAGTCCTTCCTGGGCTCCACATAAATAATAATTACATTACAATATAAAATCTCACATAATCAAATAAGATAATAAAATCCAAGACATAAAAAAGAAAAACAATAAATAAAGAACAATTAAACTAATAATAATCATATCGCCAAGTACCCCTGCATTGTATGAAATGCTAATGAAACAAGAAATACAGGAAGCATTTGTCTGCTGAGTGGCTCTGAGCAGTTTGTGTACAATCAGTTCATCAAAGCTTTTTCTCTGGGAAACAGCTGCCATCTGAAGCTACAAATGACGCAGGTAAACGCAGTAAGAGTGACCCTAAACAATAAAGATGGAAAAAATAGAAAACACCTCAGAGAGCCTGATTTTTATCCAATACTAGTGAGGCCACTGTGAAAGTACGTCACTTTTACCCTGCAATACATCACCATTAAGACATAATAGGTCATAAATTGTACAAACAGGCATCGCCGAAAGCAGAATTTAAACGGGACAGAGATGTCCCATTTCTTGATCTTTGTTGCCACACAAGCCTAAAATAGAAGTCTTCACAGATATAATAGGAAGAGATTAAAACTCAAACAGAAAAAAAATTCTATGAGCCTTGAACTGCACAATGTAGGATACACTACTGTGCAGAGCTTTGGATGTCGGTTTATTTGAGTTTCACACAGATTCTTAAATACACTGGAATATCCATTTGAGTTGGATATTAATAGGACTGTGCAGCGAGAGCCTCATATGCACTCTGCCAGTACTAGGCACGCAGCCAGCAGACGTAATAAAAAACACAAATCAGGCATTTGTAGGACTACCGAATGTCATAAACTGTAATTTGCAGAGTGTTGCCTAGAGGAAATGTCATTATGATACAACTTCAAATGTTCAACCGAGTTTTTAGATGAGTAAACTAAGCAGTTAATTTACGCTACTCCTCAGAAATGTTAGCAAAGATAGAAAAAGAAGTGACTTTTTAATTTTTAGTCAAATTCATTAGCGAGCCGCCATTAATTCAGGGAAGCTACTGTTCACAAACATTCATAGGCAGAAGCTGTCAAGCAGATATCTGAGACTTGTGACTCAACAATTTAAAGTGTAAAATCTGGACTTCACTCACAGGTTCAAGTTGCGCCATCTTTTTCTCTGACGGTCAGGTGATGCATGTTTGCATTTCCAACCTACCTGTAATCTGTACCCTCCACAGGGGTCCACGTGTACGTCCGCACGGCCTCGTCGATGTACCTCTGTTGGCAACCACAAAAAGGTAACCTTCACACCTCCTCCCATAATCGGAGAGTAACAACAGACACTAAACATACCGAGCGCTTCAAATTCATTACAACACCAGTAAGGTGCTACTTCGGATCATGATTGAGTTTCATATATTGATGACTTGCCTCATCAACTGATTTAATGAGCGTCTTGATTTTCCTTTGCCCTGATTTGCCATCAATCATCTGTCGGCGGATCTGAAAGGCAAGCGAAACACAGAGGCTGTGGCGTGAGTGTTCATAATGAAAGACAAAAATGGTTGAAAACAAGTGACAGTTAAAAGGTTAAATGTAACACAAATTGCATGAAACACAGGTGGTGACAGTCATGATATTGCACGGGAATAGTTCTGCACCTCCTCTTTGTTGCTGTCTTGCAGTTCTGCATCCAAAAAGTCCAGAGTGACGGGCTCCCTGAAGTTAATGATCTGCACAGAGAGAGAAAGCAGTGGAAGATGGAGGAGGAGGGTGAACGTCAGTCAGCAGGAATAATGTCCAAAATTTTACATTGACAACTCTTTAGATGCACAGAAGTGTTAATAACTGGGTCTACCTTAGGCCGAAGGTTGGGATGCAGCAGTACATAACCATTTGGATCGATGGCAAAGGTATAGCCATTAGCTCCAAGCTGCATAGCACAAAAGGGAATTTTGAAATTATTCAAAAACCACACATATCTGAAAGTAACACAAGAGACATCTTCAGCGACATGCTCACTCTGTATGTAGGTGTCTTCTTTTTGATTTCGTTGATTGCAATGTCTACTCCCATGACTCCAAGGATGAGCTGGTTCTGTATGCAGAAGACATAAAGCAATTATAAGCATTTTATCCACAGCCGCTGCTAGTATCAGAGAATCAAACGGGGCTGGTGGCTGTGCCGTGAGCGTGCTAAGAACATCTCTATGCCATCTCTGACTTATCACTTTGTGCGCAATCTGATTAGCACATATTTTCACAGTCTATCTTAAACTGAGTCGGTTTGCTGCTTTAAGCCTTTGTGATAAGCTCAGAGTAAATACTTTGGTCATGGATACTGAAAGCTGGATGCATCTATGGATGTTAGTAGATAGTACAGATGAGTTGCTGTGATGTCTGTCGTCACCTCAGGGGGGAGGTGTTGCATAGAAGAGCAGCTGGGCGGACACCGTTACAAATGATTGATGATGGTCAACAACAAGAAATAAAACCTCAAATCCTTCTGCTCCTCCAACTTGTGTCTGTTTTTAGTAACTTTACAGCCCTACCTGCCTGGATAGATGTAAAAAAAAAAACAACCCAAAACATTATATTTACTAAATAATAATGATAAAGTGCAAAAGCACAGCTATTTTAAGGTCACATGCTATGTTGCAGTGTTGCTTTTACCCGAGAGCTTGCAGTATCAGCAGTGAGGTTGAAGACCGGCATTGTGCCGGTGATGACAAGGCCCAAACCCTAATAAAACACATTAGAAATCAAATTAATTGTATCCTTAAAGCACATGCCCAGATATAGATGACAACAAAAATATGAAGAACACTGTTTACCAGGGGCAAATGCAAGAGGTGGCCAGATGGGTGACTAATCCCACCATAAACCAAGGTATGGACACCCCACATAAACGACGTCATAGCCCCCTTTTTTTGTTTGTTTTGCAAAATTCCATTTCTTTCTCGCTGTTGTTGCCACATGAATTCTTTTAACGGCAAACTCATGTTTTCAGGAACATGAGTCCTGAGTTCCAACATATCTCGAACGCACCGTGTTTCTACATACCAGTCATGCCCGATTTAGTAAATGATAAGACCTCCCACCCCCAACAGGTTGCGGCAGATGGCTGGTCTTCCCAGAGAAAACTTCTGTCAGAGGTTTCTTCCTGTGAAAAACTGGACTTTTTCTTTCCCCCTGTCGCCAAGTGCTTGCTCATAGGCGGTTAAATGCTGTGATTTGATGCTATATAAATAAAACTACCGGTACAGTGAAATGGAATTGAATAAAAGTGTACTGACGATTTACAGCGATTTGCAAAAAATAAACCACTTTATATGCCAGCCAATGAAAGTACCCCCTGTACCACTGCTTTGTACTGTCAGTGTATCAACTCCTAGCCTATACGTGCACAGGATATGCTTATAAATTCATTATGATTATAAATTCTTGCTTACCAGTGCATCCTGGTAGACGTTTGTCCACTGCACCTGCTTGGCTTTAGTCCCGGCGAGCACCATCGGACGGCCCAGGACATCCAGGTACTCCTGCACCAGCAAAACCACAAATGCTAGTACGACTGCCTACAGTATTCACACATAATCAAACAGCCATTTATAGTGCGTGTCATGTACTGCCATTAAAGCAGAGAACTTGAAGAGCCTTCCGACGTTCATCTGTCATAAAACTACAAGACCCTGACCGGCCTCGTCTCTATCACCACATAAAGCAGCGGGCCACCAGCAGCAGCCGCGTCCCGGTCCTGCCGCGCCATAAAGCCTCCAGTCCTGAGCCGCTCAAGGCCGTTTTTCATCATTATGAAGGAGCTATTAAAAACACATTAAGGGTGTCAATGGCACGACGTGCAACCACGCCATTTTCCCAGAGGCTTTCCTGTCAATGCTAGGAATGTGATAGCATCCCACAGCAATTGTGAGTAGAGGTGAGGGGTTAAGTCTACTAGTAATACATCATATTCATTATTTTCTTTTTGCGGTCTGAAGCCACCTCAAACAAAAACTGGGATGTCTTTTTTGAAAACAACTGATTGATCTGTGTCTGTTAGGAGATGCTTAACTGGTTAAAAAGTCACCTTATGACAGAGGAAAGAAATGGATGCCAGAAATATAATCTCACAGAGACCAGAAGAAGAAGGCAAAACTGTTGTATAATTAAAACTAACTGTATACTTCTGCCATAATAGCTTCTTTTTTCCTGAGTATCCTACTCAGCAGTCAGTGAGCCATAAAGTCATGTATCACCACAATATAATTAAGTGTAACAGGATCAGCAAAAAGCAAACAAAAAACCCCCCCCAGCAGGTCATCTGGGTTAAATGTTAATTTAACAGTTTGCACATAACGACAAATTTCCATCCATTCAGCAGCGAAAGGGGAAATGATATTGCAAAGGTCTGACCCCTGACACCATCTACCCTTGAAACACAAAAGGCGTGACCTGTATAAGCATGCAGCTACTTCAGTATCGTGATTTTGACCATTTGTTTTCCAGCGTCTGAACAGTAAGGTGCTGACAAGCGTAACCTATTCTATTATTAGCTCAATAAAAGTCCGGTTTAATGCGCCACAGGGAGATATTCCATCAGGACAGTGACAGCCAGACCTCTTCACAGGATAAAGAGGGGGAATTTTCTGCCCAGCTACAACAATCTGGGAAACATAAAAAGTCAGCAACTGGAGATATCTGGTCCCCCCCCCACAAATGCAGACAGTGAACTCACCAGTCTGGTCACACAGAAGCCAAACATCCGAACTAATGCCTGCACTGTTATTGTTGCTCCACTGAGATCCCATACAAAGAAGCCAGGATATATAAGTCAAAGTATTTCCAACTATTCATTCATAAAAGTATGACTCAGGATGGTGAGTATAATAATAATTTTTTGCCTTCTGTAGTCCATCTGCTATTTGAATAGTACTATCATATTTAAGCAAGAGTACGCGATGAGTGTGTGATACTGAAGGGCAGACGGTGGTTAAATAACATCTGGCCCCAGTGTGTCTTCTGGGCCTGCACAGAAAGCTGTAGTCACCCACCTTCAGAAAACCTATTAGAGTAAGTGGCGGCTCTCAGAATATAAATATGCCAGACTTAATGGAACAGCTGACAGTCTATTCTAGGGCCTGGTCACTCACCGGGACTGGGGGTGGGTGGGAAGCGGAGCATAGGGGAGGAGGGGTTTGGAGCAGCTCCCCCACCACCAAACAATGGAGTCAATTTCTCCAGCTAGAATGAGGTTATCCCGAGGGCCTCTCGAAGCCCAAAGTGCCTTAAGCAAATGTGTATGTGTGTGTGCATGGGGTGGGCAGGGGACGTCTCTGGGCCTTCTACTTTACTTAGCTTTCAGGTATGTTCTCATGGAAAGACCACATTTGTTATCGGTACATCTAAACTCGTGTCACTTCCAATTTATTGCCATCCAGCTGTGCTTTCTTCTGTTCCTCAGGAACTCTTGAAAGCAAAGCTACAGTGTAATTATCATCAAAGCCAGCATGGCAGAAAAGTAAACTAAGTTCTTCATTTAAAATATCGTTTTGTGGACTTTTGAGTCCATGAAAGGATTCGGAGAGTCAGTAGCAGAATTATATAATTAACCTACAAAATAATCAGGTGAAGTTCTGAGCGAAAATATGCATCTAAATTAAAGTAAAGCTAAAGTACAGATCTTTCTGGAAATCTGCATGTATAAACATTTGCATCCCTTTGCTGTGGCAGATTGTCTTCTTCTTCTGTACAGGTGGATCAGCAAAAGCCATTTGATCAAATTTACGAATCAAATTTTAGGGTAGGATATCTTACAAGGAGGTAGATTGGTTCCTTTCATCTGGTAGGATGTTTTTAAGCAACGTTCTGAATTTGCACAGCTTTTTATCTGCCAAATAAACATCTGCTGCTTTAAGCAACTTAAACTCAACAGGCGTGTGACCAGCCACACACGCTAAGGCTAGTGGTCAAATTATAGGATAAGAATGACTTTCATTGTTAACGTTTTAGTAGCATTTTTCTTCTAACATCAGAAACAGGCTTTCACATTACTGTTTTCTTCTCCTTTCATTTGCTTCCTTTAGAGGACACCACAGCAGATCATCTGCCTGCTTCTTACCCTCTTCCTGACATCCTGTACTGTTGCACCAACCCTCTTCATATTGTCATTCACTACATCCAAGAATTTTCCATGATATTCCTTCAAATTATTACACAAAGATCTTTTGTGCTCCTATTGTCAAAGATGGTGAAGAATCAACAGCCTGTAGAAGTGGTGCCATTACTAACTTTTAATTTTAAAAGTAGTTCCCAACACCATTTTGCAGCTAATACAAACTCTTTATATCTTACCTGAGTGTTGATTCTGATGGCTCCAATAGATGGAATTTCAAAGTAGTAACCTGAAGATTAAGAGGAGAGAATTAATGCACTATCTCCACGCCGAGCTTGCATCCAGTCTGCTTCATGGAGCAGCCCGTGTCATACATATATTTTCAAAAATTAAACAGTCACAGTGTGCAGTAAAGTGATCCATTAAAGATTGGAGTCTAATCTCTTCATGTTATGAGGCACACTTAATAACACCATCTTCAGCTGATGATGTTGGGCACTGCAGGCATGGAGGAGCCTGTAGCCACTGACCCTTTCAGACTCGTGGCTGCGTTGCAGGATGTAAATGTGGTGGCTCATTGGGAATGCTGAGCCCAAGGCTCTGCTTCTGCTGATTAGGAATGGAGGAGAATGCCCGACTGGGTCAATAACCACGCTGCTCCTCAAGTTATTAAAGCCATGAATGTTTATACAAAGAGCTGCGAAATGGAGGCAGCATCCCCAGAATGTTAAAAGGTGGAGATAACTTTCATTATTTTGATACATTATGCGTTTTTTTTTACTCGCCTGGTCTGCGTTAAAATTTGTCTCCTGTGTCTCATTCATTAGCGCACGTGCTCATCCGTACACATCTCTGCACCCTCAGACTGAGGTTCACATGTGCACACACGCAGGGCACAGCCATTTGTTACTGCTCTGTTAATAACAGCCATTGTCCAAGTGATTTCTGACTGTGTGCCAGGGAAGTGGTTATGGAGCAAAGCACGGCAAGAGGTGAAAAAAGGAAAATGTGTGCAGTGACCAAAATGTAAATCTCCGCTCTGCGCTGCAGGTTCAGTGAAGATTTTCAGTTACGGGCTTTATCAATCATTTATTTTCTTTGACTATAATTCAGTTTTCCTCAAACTCCTTCTTCACATTTAGGAAGTAATTTGGGCCTCTGTTAAACAAATACAGTGCTTGGTGATAACACACTTTTTTATTCCCCTGCCATAAAAAATAAGAACATGTAAATGTTTTAGAAATGTGTCAAAAACTTATTTAAAATGAAAAAAACACTGAATTCACTGAACTGAGTTTGTGTTTTACATACAAATTTGAGCTGGTATACTGGAGTGGTCAGAAATTACTCAAGCACTCAAACTAATTTTTCTGTTCAGGAATCTGAGTAAATAACTGTAATTTGGCATCTTAGTAAAAAATAAATAGTGTGCTTTTCTATTCATTTATTTTAATATTATTATTATTATGCTTTTTTAAATGGTGAATTTCAAAAATCATGTATTACAACAATAATCCAACAATAATTCGATTTTAACATGTGCTTGTGCATAACGGGGAATTAACAATCACAGAAAAATACAAAAATGATTTTGTTAAATACCAGTAATGTAAATTTAGGGCAGCTGTGACATTTCAAACCTTATGTTTAGTCATGGTCTAATACATGTTTTAAGTACTGGAGTCTAAAGAAATCACATACACTGATTACCAAATACATATCAAGCCTTTCTATTAAAAATAACTTTGATTTCTATAAAAAACAAAAAAACTAATCATTGATGTAAACTTAAACACTGCGTGGCCAAAAACATCCACACTAATATTACACTAGAAAACTTTTAGCTTTGATCCTTTTTGATAAATATATGCAGTGTCACAACATTTATTTCTGTCTATAGCTCTTGTATTGATGATGCGAGAGTCAGACCACTGCGTAAAGTCTTCCCCAGCACATTTAAACATTTTCAGTGGACTCTGGTGGCCAATCCATGGGTGAAATTATGTCTCTGTCCCACTTTGACCCTGATGAATCCTGGTTTTGTTCTCCTGGAATATATCCATCAGGGAAGAAAAAGAATCCACTGATGACAAAAACCTGGTTATTCATTATAGTCGTGTAGTTTCGCGATCACAATCATTCGAGACATTTTTCCAGCCGTCCTCACAGATGATGGTTCACAGTATCTTTCTAGATTTCAATAATTCACTGAACAGGTCTTAACCCAGTTTTGTAGTTTCAGTAATGCCCTTAGATGTTTTCTTTGCTGATAATGTGAAGCTTCCAAAATGGAATAACATCTTTCCAATGTGCCTTCCAACATATTTAAGTAATGAGAAGTTACTCACTGCATCAGTTCGGGTCTAAATAACCCAAACTGTTGCCAGCCCAAACATATTAACCACTGCAGTAATTATACAATGGAAGGCTCGTCTTCTCCTGTTTTCTTAGTTAAATCGAGGTGGTGACTTCTTTTGGGCCTGATAGTTTTTACTGTGTAAAGAAGAATGCATTCTCCTGCTCAGAAGAACAGAATGAACAGCTTTCTAATGACATCCAGTTTCCTTAATGCTTTTACTGAGACAAAGTATTTAAACTGAAGTTTACCCAGTAAACCCGTGCACCTAATTTCATGGTGTAATTGATTTTACTTCTCTTGGTGGTGGGCATTATGATTTGTGGAATATTGTACTTCTAACTTTGGATTAAATTCAACACTTTTGTGGGAGTATTAGGATCACCCACGCGGCATGTGACGTTTGCTGTTTGTATCCTCGACTTCACCTGTTTTTTGGAGATAACTTTCTTTTCTGTTTTGGATTTTGTTACACTGTGTGAGAGCATGCCGAAATGGTCCCATTGTCCTCAGAGTCACAGAGAGGTTGCTTTCTTCTTAGAATGGGATTGCAGCTCAAGTGAGGCAACAACTAGCATCTTCAAGTGCCCTAGTTGTGCATGTTTGTGCTTGTTGGTGTGCATTAATGTGGTTTGTCGAATGTGTGTGTGTGTGTGTCATGGGTGAAGGGTTAGGGCCTGGAAGTGTCAGGGAGCTAGCTCTGCTGGAGTGAGATACCAAAGAGTAATAAGTACTGAAGATACGAGAGGACAGCTCCATTGAGGCTTGTGTGTCAACACTATTGTCTTATGCCAGCATAGACTTTAGTAGCATGGTAATCACTACAGTCATGAACAGAGGAGAGCTTGTTGGCACAGAGGCATAATCCTGGACTTTCCCCAGCCTGACAGGGAGATGGCATGGTAATCATCCTGCTACCAGACTCCTCCTGCTAATTAATAACAACTTCTGGGGAGATACTTCTGAAGCACGTGGCTTCACTGGCAATAAGCTAATCGGCACACAACTAAAGGCCACATAAAGGAGCAGTTTCAGATAAATCACAACACTGAGAAACAAAATTAAACAAACCACAACAGGCCAAAAGAGAAGTGGGTTAAAAACATAAGAGTGAGCTCGACAACAACAGCAAACTAGGCTGGAGACAAATGAGCTAAGTCAAGATGAGATGCATGAAGACAAAGTAGCTCACAGGAAGACCAGCTGAGTCATGTGGGCTGTCAGACTGAGGGTCAGAGGCAGAGCTGCCTGTTTGCTGGGTTATTTCAGGGCTGCTGATCTCAGCATCATATGCCAGAAGACATTATTTTAAAGCAACTCAACAACAGATGGAAGGCAGTGTCTTAATACCTTATCTTTCTGAAAGCTTTAAACCTGTTTTATTTCAGAGCACAGTGAGCATCGCTGATGGGCGTGGTTGGGTTCGGATGTGAAGTCACACTGTCCCGGTGGACACCTTTTTATCACTGCTGCAAGGCAACAGGTTAAATCAACAGGGTCTAAAAAATAAAAGTGACAACGTGTGATTACAAAGTTGCACTGTCATACTGAACTTATAGTCTCCTGGGGCAATGCTCTAGCTCTTAGTATTTTTGGATTGTTTCAAGTATTTCCCATCAAAACAGTGACGCATTAACTTTAATTCCAATTCTGGGGAAACAATGTTGTTGGAGGGAGTCAAATCTACCAAGATGCTACTGGTTCTGGTAAAAAAAAACAAAAAACCTCCAGATTTTCAATCTGCTGGGTTTTCAGCTCCTGTGAGCTGAGTTTTTGTTTCCTCAGTCGTCAGTGGATGTTACAGCAGAACTCTGTGTCGACAGTCTGACCCAGCAGGAAAAGTTCAAGGTGCACAACCCCGTGAAGCACTCGGGATTGGATACTGCGACCGATTTAGCTGAAAACGGCCTTTTTATAAATGTCACCTCCTCTACATCTCTGGGCTATAGCTAGAGATCCAGCTCCCTTCAGCAATGACGATCCTTGCCTAAATTGGCTCAGTTTGATGTAAAAGGTGGAGGTTTGGACTTTCTGCAATATCAATTTGTTAAGCACTGGTGGTCAGAAAGGGACCCTTAAGGTGCTATCAAAAAATATCAGGCTTGGTTTTTGATTACTATGGGTGAAGTAGCCAAATTTTGTGATTGTGCATACTCAATGTATAACAAAACTGACGAAGGTCTGGGACAACATTAACCCTTGGGGCTCAAATTAAACTTTCTGTTGGTAATGCACAACCAAGTCCTGCAGTGGTACTTCTGAGTAAAAAAAACTCATAAAATATGTATGTGGGGTAATCAGGTTGTTAGTTTTTAACTGTTGCAAATCTGCAACGCCTGCCTTGAGAGGGTTAATAATAATAATGGATTGGATTTATATAGCGCTTTTCAAGGCACCCAAAGCACTTTACAATGCCACTATTCATTCACTCTCACATTCATACACTGGTGGAGGCAAGCTACAGTTGCCCTGGGGCAGACTGACAGAAGCAAGGCTGCCATATCGCGCCATCGGCCCCTCTGGCCAACACCAGTAGGCGGTAGGGTAAAGTGTCTTGCCCAAGGACACAACGACCAGGACAGAGAGCCCAGGGATCGAACTGGCGACCTTCCGGTTACAGATGCGATTCCCAACCCCCTGAGCCACGGTCGCCCCTAATAACGTTAATCTCATTAATTAAACCATTTATTCTTAAATAACTGAATATTTACTTGACTAATTCATCTTTTAACTAATTAAGGAACAACAACACAAGTCAGTACACCCATGCTTAAATACACTCAACAAAAATATAAACGCAACACCTTTGTTACTGCTCCCATTCCCCATGGGATGGACGTAGAGACCTAAAATTCATTCCAGATACACAATATAACCATCCCTCCCAAACAGTGGTCACAAATCAGTCCAAATGTGTGGTAGTGGGCACATCTGCTATATTGAGATAATCCATCCCACCTCACAGGTGTGCCACATCAGGATGCTGATCTGACATCATGAGTAGTGCACAGGTGTACCTCAGACTGACCACAACAAAAGGCCACCCTGGAATGTGCAGTTTTGTCTCACAGCAAAATGGCATGCTGACAGCAGGAATGTCAACCAGATCTGTCGCCCGTGCATTGAATGTTCATTTCTCAACCATAAGCCGTCTCCACAGGCGTTTCAGAGAATATGGCAGCACATCCAACCGGCCTCACAACCGCAGACCTCGTGTAACCACACCAGCCCAGGACCTCCACATCCAGCAGGTTCACCTCCAAGATCGTCTGAGACCAGCCACCCAGACAGCTGCTGGAACAATTGGTTTGCACAACCAAACAATTTCTGCACAAACTGTCAGAAACCGTCTCAGGGACGCTCAACTGCATGCCCGTCGTCCTCATCGGGGTCTTGACCTGACTCCAGCTCGTCGCCGTAACAGACTTGTGTGGGCAAATGCTCACATTCGATGGCGTCTGGCACGTTGGAGAGGTGTGCGCTTCACGGATGAATCATGGTTCACATTGTTCAGGGCAGATGGCAGCTGAGAATGTCCCAGTTCTTGCATGGCCAGCATACTCACCGGACATGTCACCCATTGAGCATGTTCGGGATGTGCTTGACCGGCGTATACGACAGCGTGTACCAGTTCCCACGAATATCCAACAACCTCGCACAGCCATTGAAGTGGAGTGGACCAACATTCCACAGGCCACAATTGACAATCTGATAGACTCCATGCGACGATGTGTTGCACTGCATGAGGCAAATGGTGGTCACACCAGATACTGACCGGTTCTGGGTCCCCAGACCCCCAATAGCGCAAAAAACTGCACATTCCAGGGTGGCCTTTTGTTGTGGGCAGTCTGAGGTACACCTGTGCACTACTCATGATGTCAGATCAGCATCCTGATGTGGCACACCTGTGAGGTGGGATGGATTATCTCAATATAGCAGATGTGCCCACTACCACACATTTGGACTGATTTGTGACCACTGTTTGGGAGGGATGGTTATATTGTGTATCTGGAATGAATTTTAGGTCTCTACGTCCATCCCATGGGGAATGGGAGCAGTAACAAAGGTGTTGCGTTTATATTTTTGTTGAGTGTATTTTCTGCATGATATCAGTCTGGCACAAATCTGTGAAGAGATGTTCTGCCATTATTCACAGATGTTTCTTTTCAGATCCTCTTTGCTGCAGGGGTTGCACTTTAAGTTCTCCAGATGTGGGTGTTCTGTTGGATTCACGTCAGAAGACATACTTGGCTAAGTCATAGTTCACTTTTCTTGAAAAAAAACAAACAAAAGATGTGCGATTGTTTGTGTCTTTTGCCAAGCTTCTTGACACTACGAGCCCACTCTTTATTCTGCATTTGAGTGAGCTCACTTTGCAAACGCCACCTCCTCTAAACCTCTGGCATTACTGCAGACCCATATCAACATGCTCCCACCTCCATGTTTCAAGGTCAGACCTATGCAGTCACTCTGGCATTCATTGCCAGGTCCACACCAAACACTGAAATCCAGACAAATGGCTTTTTGCTTCATCTGAATAAAGAATGTGTTGCTTGTACTCATCAGGCTTTCTTTTGTAAGGCGTAATTGCGCAATTTTGTGCCCTCTCATAAGGAAAAGTCCTTTGCTTAGTGGTTTGATGACTGCCAAAGCAGATTCTTACGAAAATCTGTTGTTCCAATATATGGTTGTGAAAATTGCTAATTGTACACCAACGCACTCCTGAGGTCAGCCGACAAGCTTTCAGGGGTTTACATCTTCAGGCAGTTTGTATTTCATTATCCCAGGACAAAAGAGGGAAAGAAAGAAAGCCGTGTGGAGTTTTCTTTTAAAATCTTGTGAAATCCAAAAACTGTGAACAGCATGTGTAATAACTTTTGTAACAGAATTCACAGATAAACAGACTTTTGGTGCAATGGTACTTGTAAAGCACTTTCCACTCTAGTTGAGCACTCAAAGCCTTTTCACTGTAAGCCTTATTCACCCATTCATACAAGTGCCCTTTTCTATGCCTAAGTGCTTTAAACCTAATATTCACACATTCACACTCTGATGGGTGGCTCGGGGAAAATCAGGGTTCAATATCTTCTCCAAGAACACTTCTACATGCAGACTAGAGGGACCAAACCACCAACCAGACCTCCTAAACCACAGCTGGTTTAGGATGATGCTGGTAGTTTCAATGCTGTCTCTCTATTCTATTTTAAACTAAAAGCTAAAAAAAATCTCCCAGTTTACTTCATAGAAAAAAACAGAATTGAAAGGTAATACAATTTTGACAGTTTCATTATAATACAAGGGTTTCTACACATAATACACCAAATTTATTTTCAGAATTTTAGTTTAACAGTAAGAAGTATCGCCTCACAACATGGAAAGTTCAGACTTCCCCACAGTCTCATTCCCTGTAGATGTTCTGTTTAGACATGTTAGCTCTTTGGCAAGAACAGCGCCCTAATTATTCTAAAAACGATCATTTAACACACTTTTCATATAACTTTCAGTAACAAGTTTACAGAGGCATTCTGTATTTTGAATTGTGCTCTGCAAACAAGTGGACACAGCCTATCTGTATAAATAATTACAGCATGGAAGTTCTGAAAAATAAACTAGGCACGCTAAATTTAGCTATTTTCTTGCTTTTTTTTTTACACTTCCCCCCTCAGAATGGCTTGACTAAGACAATATCATTCATCAGGGTCCAAAAGTGTTCTAATAAATAGCATTATATTGATTCGAGGGCATGTGGTGGATGTATAATCACGGCACTCCATGTTTTCAAGCACACATCAAGTATGTAGATGCCTACACTGTGATTAATGGGTGACACAAATCATTCCCTTTTCTTAGACTTTGCATACAAGTATGAACTTCTCCACTTACCTTTATTGGCGCATGCTATCCACTGCAAAGGGGTGACATCGTAGTTATGCTGGCCAACAGAGAAAGTGAAAACACGAACCTGATTGACGAAAACAACAGATAAAAGAGACGAATCACATCAAGGAAATTTATATATATATAAATAAAAAAGTAACTGACAATAATCCACAAACTTACTTACTGGCAATAAAGTCAGCATCATGTACATAAACTATACTGACTGACCTCACAAACATCTCCAACAGTAGACGACAGTGATACAGAAGTGAAACTGCAGATTAATCCTATATGACAGCATTCGTCATGAAGGAATGAATAATGGTAGAACTATGAAATCAGGGAAATGAAGGGTGGAAGTGACAACAAGCTACTAGTGGAGTATCTACTGGCTGTAATATTACAGGCTCTGATGATAAAGTGGCTAATTAGTCAGCAGGTCAGAGCTGTTAACACCAGCAGCTAAACAACAAAAGAGACGAAATAAGAGGGAAGGAATGCGAGAGAGGAGCGAGTTGAAGAAAGACTAAGGAGATTTAAAAAACAAAACAAATGGGAGTGAAGAAGCTTGGAGAGCACTTTATATGCACAGATTGGAGGGCTTGGCATGTCTGACTGTCTAGCTAAAAGATCTGTTTATGCTATATTCAGACAATGTCAGCAGAAAACAATGGAAACAGGGAGAGAAAAGTCAGTTTCTAGAGATGCATGATCTCTTGGGCTGAACAGATAACATCCTCATAGGGACAAACTCACTGTTTTGTTGGGCCAGTTGTACTTCTCAAAGATTTCCTGTGCGCGATCCTCCCCGCCATCTGTAAACATCATTATCATCTTATTGCAGTTGGCCCTTGGGGCATTGCTCTCCTGTGGCACAAGAAACAAAATGAGAAGATAAAGGGAAACAAGGCAGGGAGATATGCTAAAAAATGCAGCAGTAAAGGGGCAAGATACTAAAACATATCCACTGTATGATCCCAATGCAATAATTACAAGTACTTAATTAGCTTTAGTTATGTTAACAACAAAATGATTACAAAGTGCTTAGTAATTGGTTAATAATTGGTCTTTAAACCATATATTTGAGCTGCTAGATATTGTAAAGCTGGAAATGAGGTTTATAAAACATTGTAAATGGTTATTAAACAGTTTAACACTGATGGGATAGTATATTGCCAGGGGTGTAAATCTGACCTGGGCGCTGCGGTTTGTGTTTCTTTCGCTCTTTGATTTCATTTTCACTCCTTTTGTGGTTGAGTTTCAACCACTAAAGCTACTTGATTAAGTTCTGGAAAAGATTGTGCTTTAGGTTAAAATATTCCCCTTCTCAAAATCAAACTATAAAGGACACTTCAACATATTCACTAGAGAAAGTGGGAATCGAACCATTAACCTTTCAGTTGCTAAACAACCCGCTCCACTGCCCATCATTGTAAAACCAAGAGTTCTGAATAAGAGTCCATATGTAATCAAATCCGACCAGTACTCGTATCTATTATTCCCTTCCTCTTCATGTATTAATTCTTCTATATTTTTTCTTTTTTTCCTTCATCTGTTTAAAAAAACCTCCTCTAATCCACTCATTGCTTTACTGAAACATTTATAGATTTCTTACTTGGCAGCCAAAGGCTTCTTCACATTGGCGTAATTTTAGGATTGCATCTTAAGTATACAACCTTATTCTAGCATTAAATCTGGTTGTCTCGAAAACATTTTCACTGGCATTATAGTCCCCGCCACCCTCCTGCACTGCAGCTGTCATTGATATGCAGACCAGCAGCAAGTCAATCTGACAAGATTCTAATAAAGACAAATAATATTGCGACAATTACATATTTTTATTGTGCTTTTGTCTCCAATCACGGCAGTGAGTCATCTACAGACAGCGATTAAAAGGGGCCTTTTTATTTCTCATTCTGCTGGCAAAAGGGAAGTTGTGAGGGTGCGGGTATGGAGGGGAGATCACTTGGCTCCATGCCTCCGAGCCCACCAGAGGAATATAAAGTGTCTGTGGCTGATATCCTCTGGGCTGCGCTCATCAATCATCCCATCAGAGCCCATTAGGGTGGCAGCCTCCTAAAATACACAGCAGCATACGGAGCTGAGGCAGCACCTGTGTCGGGAGCACGTGGATCCCTGCTGCTGACAGACCTCGCCACGGTGCTGGCTGCTGAAAAAGCTAGCGTCACTCCATTGCTACCGCAGTTATAATCAGACTTGCCTTCAACACTGACAGCCCTCTGGAAATGTCTTACGCAAACCTCAGCCACTCACTGTCAGCTTTGTGTTATCACTGTAAATTCTGTTTTATTAATTGGATTAGACAGCAACGTCAGCCACAGACAAACAAGGCGCTCGAGGATCGCCTTTCCCTGAAAGGCTTGTTGGCGCTTACATTGAGAAGCTGTTCAAAGGCGAATGTGAAGCCAGATTTGTAATCTGTGGTCCCCTTAGCTTGCATACGCATGACGGCTTCCTTGAAGATCTTCTTGTTACGAACGTTGGCCTGGACCAAAGTCCTGAAGCAATCAACTACAAAAACGGCCTTTTCATTGAACTGGAAGGAGACATAAGAAGAATTGAATGATTTGCCCGTTTAAAAAACAGTTGTAAAAGTGCATATTTCTATGTAACGTATGCATGTGTACACAGTTCATGGAGACAGGATGCAGACGTGGGTGTGTGCAGATGTAAGCTACCCTGCTCCTGGCTGGCAGTAAACACTGGTAATTACAACTTTCCACACCAAGAACAGGTGCACCTGAAACGCCAGTGCATTACACTGAACAGAAACCCAGCCAAGGTAATATAATCTGTCTCATCTCATCTACCAAATTAGCCTAAACCTATGTATATGCATGTGCTCGTGCTCGTGTGTGTGTCATCTCTGCGCGCTATTAGCAGCATGTTTGTAATAGCATGTTTCAAATGATGTTTCTTCTCGAAGGTCAGCTTCAGAATCAATTAATGTTTTCAGGACAGATTGATGTAAACTACTACATGAGAGAAAAGATGGCATTTTGATTAGGTCGGTATCATGTCATATTTAAACTGGCAGACAAAGACAGACAGAATTACAGTGCTGCTTCTTCAAATGTTAGGGAAAGCAGAATCTTACATATCTATATTATTGCTAATATATATTGTAATATATCTATATCACTAAAGCACTTCTGGATGGATGCAAACTGCATTTCGTTGCCCTGTACCTGTGCATGTGCAATGACAATAAAGTTGAATTCTATTCTATTCTAATCTGCACCATATGATCAAGACAAAATTAATCTGTCACATGTGCTAATACATTACCATATATTATTATAACTAATTATACAAGCCCTTACAAGTGAAACCAGATGATTACTTTTGGTTCATTTGTATTTTTTTTAATGCATTTTGGGTTTGGAAGGAATTCAGAGCAAGTTTTTCTAAGCCCACACTTTTTTTTTATTTATAAGGGGAAAATCAGATGCTTTCCCACCCAGATTACCATGCTCATTTATTGCTCTTAGAGCTGGGATTTAGAGGCATACAGTGGCTAAGAGCAATGGATTATGAGGGATTACTGAAGGGAGTCGACAAACAGAGCCACCACACCGAGCAAGAGGACGTGTTTCTGTGCGTGTGTGTGTGTTTATGTGTTATCGGCCCTGCAATATAGAATAACACTAAGGTTCCCCTACACATAAGTCTCAATAGAAAACTTGGTAATAAGTAGAGTAAAAGAGGCAGACGGCCTCAATCCTACAGGGACAGCAGTGAGGGAGGACAAGCAGACAATGTAATGAGGAAAGAGAATGGTTTCCACAACAACTGGGAGCTGAATGACCAGCTTACTAACTCCCTGCTTGAGTACCACCTGTTTAATGAGTGCCACAAATATTTGTGTTGATGTTGTTTTCCGAAGAGATTCGTATTTGTGTTCACTGCAAATGTGGTCTGCAAGCTTCCACTTACACTAGCCACATTCACATAGTCATCATCTGATAAAGTGTCTAGCATCTCCACTACGGAGGTCTTCATGAGCTTCAGAGTGAGTCCGCTGACACTCCCACTCCTGCAGAAAAGAAGCAACGAAGCACTTGCACGCTCAAGTTATAGACAGACGTTTCATTTTTATTTTTTGGTCGTGTCTACTTTTTAAATCAAAATTGTGGGTTATACTTAGAAAATCACTCCATATTTGGACATGTATTCAATAAATGACATGCATATTTAGGAATAAGACCAACATAAAATTAATTAAAGCTAAAAAAAAAAAGGAGAATATGAATCTTCCTTTATGTTTGGTCTTTTGTCAGACCAACAGGTGGCACTAGCACCCTTCGAAGGAGGTACACACTCATACCAGAAGAAAAAAAAAAGGTTAAAAGAGAAGCGAGACACTCACACATCCACAATGATGACCATGTCCTTTGGAGATGATGCACCTTGGATATACCTGGACAAAGGGAGACAAAGAATGGGCTTTAATTTGTTCCCGTAATCTCTGAAAATTGCACTTTAAAAAGAAGCCAAAGTCACAATGAGCTGAGCCATCATAATATGGAGCAACCACGGCTCAGCCCACTTAAGCTACAGAATACTGAAAAGGCTTATGTGCTTAGAAGAGTTAATAAGTTGTTATATACTTCAGTGTTGGCTACAGCTTCTGCGAGCTGACTTCAACACAGATAGTCCTCTTTGCCGAACAACAATGCCCACTCTAAATAATTACTGCGTGAGACAAAGTAATTACTAGTTTACAGACTAAGTGTATAATAACATATTTAGTACAACTGGCTGTACTGATCTGCACAACCCCCTTTTAAGATGGCACTTTTAAAAAGACCTGTGAAAAATAAAAATGTATTCAGTATCACCAGAAGATTGACTCAATTATTAATTAGTACCAGTAGCCGAGTTACTATTTTTACAAGGGCTAGGTTGTTTTGATATTCAGACATACTATTTTACTGCTACAGATATTTATTTTACTTTCGACATAGATGAGCAAGTTTCTTGTTGTTCTTTTTTTTTTTTAAATTTATATCAGTCAGGTCACCATAAGCTGTGCTGGAGACGTGCTGAGATTGCTGGAGTCTTGAATTTCAAGTAGAGTTTAGATGAAATCACATTTTGTGTCACTAAATTCCAACAGCATTAAAATTTCCAAGACAATTTGTTTTTGTAGTGCTAGTAATCTTGCAGCTTTCATTGATAATTATTTCATCAAATAATTGAAAATACATCTTTATTTATCCTGTTATGCTACTGTGACTCATGGAGTCTACCGTGCAATATATTTAGTCACTTGATATTTACTGTAAAGGAGCAGCCTGAGTAGTGTTGACCTGCTCAGTGGAGAGCCTGTGCTGAGCTAAGTGCTGTCAGTAAAAGAAGATAGCTGATGTTCTGTTCCTTTGATGACTCATCAGTTGGGCGTCAAACCACATTATTTACTCTGGCAGGCCCTTTGTTTCTTATTTTTATTTATTTATTGGAGGTGGGGGAGGGGTGCACAAGCTGCTTAAGACCATTGTGCTTCATCTGCAAAGCAACTTCTAAAATAGGGCTTTTCTGATGTGTGCGTCTGCCACGACACAAGCCCACAAGGCAGACGCAGCAGTGAGCTAGCTGCCCAGACAACTTGCGTCCTGGAAGAGGCGCGCACATAACATCTGTCCAGCGTTGATAGAGGATGACATACAGAAGGAAATCTGAAATCCCCTCAGTCTCTTCCAGCGGCAATTAAATTCACATTTACCACTGATGCAAAGAGAGCTGAGATTGATGGACATTATATGCTTTTCTGTGGAGCGCTGGAACGAGGGAAGCTGTGGGGGTTGGAGTGGTGGTGGTGGTGGGGTGGGGGGGTTCAAATGTGAGCACTAGTTTGACATTCTGGGAAGCGAGCAGGCAAGCAGTTAGCAGCCGTCTTCGGCAGCGTAATCATCAGGGGTCTCTTACAGCTGATAATCAGCCATTCCACTGAGTGTGGAGAGAAGCCAGCTGCCTGTGGGCCAGAGAGGCTCTTTTCTTATGCTCGGCCAAGCTGATGTGGAGGTAGAGCAGCGGAGCCTCGGTAGGCCTCGCCGCAAGTCCCAGTGCTCCCGTTCACTGGCAGGCGCCACTTCAACCTGCAGAATGACCTCTGACCCATTCTGCAGTGACATCTACCCATCACGGTGCCTGGGTTCTAATCCACTTTAAGACACGATCTGGACCTTACTCTGCAACCTCCCAGATGGAACCAGGGCGATGTACCAGCACTGCCTCCCGTGAGGTCGATTAACTGAGCATGCCCAGAGTGAGCATAGGAAAAATGTATGCATGCGTAAAAGAGAGAGTGAGAGAGAGCGGAGTAGGAGGAGGGAGAAACCAATTATTTTCAATAATAAAGAATGCCACATCAAAGGTAGAACTTCCACAGCTCTCCAAAAGTGTGTGGCGTATGAAATCAGGCCTGGAACCATGAGGCATGCTGGCATGCATGACTTTTATCAATTTAATTACTGAAATCTTAATTTGAGGCAGAGGCAGGGGGGCTGAGACTCCACCACTTTCTTTTGAGCGGAAGGGGTTTGTGAAAGCGATCATCGATGCAGGACCGAAACTCGGTCAGAATGTGGCCCACGTCTCCAGTCCCTCAGGCTCGTGGATGGAGACACCCTGTCTGGAGATTGAGCGAGGGTCATTTGGTGACGGCTGATGAACACAGACCTACTGCAGAATTTCATTAACTTCTGTGGTCAGTCTATTTCTCATAGAGGAGAATAGTCCTTCAATGGGTCTTGGAGTTATTTTGAAGGGGGCTAAATGTTAATTGTAATGCAATGCAGACCTCTATTACTTAGTCATTATAGGTCATCTTCAGCTGCACCAATGTAAAATCTCACAATGGAAAACCGTGCGAGTTCTGGACGTGAAATATGGCGAGAAAATATTACTTTCAAGCAGATCGTTTCTCTCTAACTGTGAGAGAGGCAGCATTGATCAGCAGTAATGGGGTTTAAGAAGAATGTGCACGCAGTGATAGAGTAAGGAAGAGTAACACATGAGCAAGGATAGCGTCACTCAACACTGGAGCTATAGTGCTGCCATGGCTGATCTTCCACAAAGATTGTCTTAGTGTATCAGCACTCCTCTCTTTCTCAGCCTTTCCAGTGCCTGAAGTACAAATGAATTTTCTCTATGCCTCTGAGCAGAGAGCAACAGGATCAGAGAGAGTGCAATGGAGTCAAGAAGTTTCAGTCTCCGGGCTGATACGTCGTTCTACTGTTCTGACAGATAAAAATCATAAATCGAGGCCGGTATTACTATATAATTCTCCACATTTTGACTCATGGATCCAGATGTGTTGTTTCTGCATGGATTCCAGTCAGTAATTACCTCTCAGCTTCTGCCCACTGATGCCATTCTTTCCCTGTCATTACCCAGTCTCCTGCGTGCCAAGGCCAGGTGACAAGCAGATGGGCCTGGCTGGTGCTGAACGGAGCCCTGTCGCCCATTCTGTCCCCCGGCGACAGGACCGCCAGCCAGCAGACACAACATCTCGGCCTGTGTCCTAGCAGTCCATTCTCTTTTAGTTATGGTCAATATTTTACCACAGACAATGACCCATCAGAAATAGTGACAGAGGGTATTTTACTACATGTATTTCATATGACGAGGTGTCAGTTCTTGTTTACCCGTGAACAGCTCATTACAGTAGATAAACTAATGCGAAAGGTCTCCTTCTGAGTCCACCTCGTGAGCCCAAATCTAATTCAGCCTGTTCATTACACCTGTCCATTGCATCTAGGATGCTAAGTAAAATATTACACCTCATAAAATATTAAATATCATATAGAAATGGCTACTAGGCATGCAAGGATCACTGTATGGTGGTAATAGACCATTTAGTATGACTTGTGAACATTGTGACATTATGTAAACTTGAAAAAATGATTAATAAAAGGGATTTTGCACCTTGTTACAGTCCTTTATTTTGAAATCACTACCTTATAATGCTGCTGGAAAATGTATCTTTTTGACTGTTAGTTGGACAAAACAATTAATGGGCTGACATTACCTCCGAGAACACGTGAAGAGCAATTACTTCTAGTTGTCGACGTCTTGTTGAATAAAATATTCATCAAAAGCAGAAACCCTAAATTAATCAGTAAGGCAATAATCACTGGAGCGGTCGTTTAGGAAAGCATGCATGACATGTGACATAATAGCTAATTGCAACTGCCGAGGTTTAACTGGTTAGTGGTTATTTTAAATAAAAAGCAAAAGTATTGATTTTAACACCCATAATCACAAAACACATCATGTACTCTACATAAATGCATCCATACACTCACAAATATCGAAAATCAAGACACAGCCTGATTTGTGCGTGCAGCAGACATGTGCTCTTTACACTGAGGTGGAAGGAGGTATTGCTCTAAGTGATAAATAAATCAAAAAGAAATGCATTACACAAGCAATGAACACAATGACATATTCTACGTTGCGGTGATTGTGTTTTGCTCCTTTTGTAACAGTCTAGTAAAGGGAGTCTCATTGGAATTCATGAAGTAGTTGTATCGAGGCACCACGTTGTAAAATCAATACGTTAACTGTGCCGTGGGGGGAGGGGCATGCGTGTATGTGTGCATAACTCTCTCAGGAGATTGTGTTTATGCACCCTGACCCATTCACCGAAATGCTGTGCATTACATTTAAATTGGAGGAATCATCTTCTACATACATTTCAGAAACATGCACATGCATATAACACGATCCATGGAGTGGGAAAAAAAGGTTTTCTGTATTGTTGAAGTGAGTTGTGCTTATTAAACGCACTGTGCTGATAATGAGTTGCATGCATACACACATACTCTGTATAATGAAACTGACACTACAAAATGTGAGTTTTCCTCACCGCGATACGCTTGATAAGGATGCATCATATAAAATAGATATATGGCGAATAACCGCAGATTAATGGGAGAATTGTAACACAGGGAAAGTCTGTTTATGTGTGTGTGTGTGTCCGCGTGCGTGTGTGTGGATGCGTGTCTGCTCCCTTATGCGCGTGGATTTGTGTTGTGCTGATGGGCTTATTATTTTATGGACTGCTGCTCTCTTAGTGCTCCTGTGGATGTGGCAGGCAAATAAAGATTGAATTAAGATAACAATATAGGAGGACAGCGCCCAGAGAGCCTGCAGGAGAAAAAGATGTTGTCTGCCATTTATTTATTCCACTTTCTGTTGATTATTGGAAGTGCTGGCACCGAGATGATTCACGTGTCCATATTTTCGGATATGCCTGTAAATACAGTTGTTTTGTTTTGGGGTTTTTTTTCACCACTTTTCAATCTGAAATAAATACTGAATATTGAATTAGTCATGCATATTTCTTTATAGTAAAGTTTAGCAACCAAGTATCAGCCTGACATTGTTGTTTTAGCAGATGAAAGATCTTTTTTTAGTGCAAACCTTCTGATAAAAGCCTGCTGCATCACCTTCAGTAGGCCTCTCTTTTGACCCGGCTTATACCTGAAATCGCGAGAACAAAGAGAAAAGAGGGGGCAAAGCCCGGGGATCTATATATATTAGAATTGTGTTTTCGGGAGCTTCAGCTTCGTGGATTGACCGCCATAGTCATAATATTTATAAAGAGGTTAGATTGACTTCTTGAAGAAATCAATATGTGATACAGCCTACATGCTGTTGTGAACCTGGGAGGTAATGGGATCTCTGCAATGCTTGGCTAACAGGACTCCACGCCTGTCTCTGGTTATTTCTTTCTTCGCCTTTCACTTTCCCCATCTCCCTCTCCCTCACTTCAACCTCTGCTTCGCTTCCCTTGATAACAAGTGCAGACATTATAATGGACAAATGTTAATAATTAATGTCAGAGCAATTGGAGACAATTAAGTGTGTTGACTGGACCATTAATTTTCCTGGGGCTGTTGGTAGGGGAGCAGAAGGCGAGAAAGACCATCTGTAAAGGAAGGCGGCCCCTCTGTTTTTTAAAATTTATTAATTAATTATGTTTTCTTTCCACAGAAGACCAACTGGACAGCTCTGGCCAGGTCAGTCACACCACTATCAGTTACTCCCAGTAAAACTACAGGTTTACACTACAAAAGAGCTGCTGCTCTTTGATGGGACTCTTCTTATAGATGACATCACTCCTTATATTACTGAAGGATGGTACTGAGATTAGATCTGTGTATTCTCTGGCTTTACTGGTATTTGCAAAGGTGTAGAATCTATAGCATCTGACCGGTATCACAGCATGTGATCTGATTTATGTGTAGGAGGAAAAGGGCCGGTCGGTATGTGAGTAGAAAGTGTGTGTTTGTCATTTTTAGTCACTATTTGTGCACATTTTCTAGCCTGCAGGAAGCTCCAATGCCAGTGTATTTACTTTTGGTACACCTCTGTGTTGTGAGTTAGCTGTTGCTGTAAATGAAAGCAATTTAAAGTTGTACCTTGCATGATGTGAGATGAGCACAAAACTACATAGAATAGTACAGTTAAGTTAAGTCACAGTGACTTGACATGAGATGATAGAAAAGTTGAATTTCAGGGCCAGAACTGAAAAGCCAGCCACTGCACCATTCGTCATGTAAAATTATAGGCAATTTAAAAACTACTGAGACAACTGGACAGGGATAATTACTGTCATCAAAAATTTCAAATCTAGCATTTGTCCTATTTGGAACCAAGGGCCAAATCTCGACATTCCTTGAGGTCACTGAAATGGTGACTAGCCAAACAAATCAACAAATTGTGCAACGAATCTTAACGTGCAATACGTAGTGAGGGTTTAATAGCGATGTATCTGGGTCCAAACGCTCCTTTGGTTTCCAAAATCAAAGAAACTCTGAAGCACTACTGAGAATCAAAGACGGTCCAAATTCTTTCAGTTCCAATAAAATAAACAGAGTAGCTTTTCTCCCTGGTTTGGCAAGAAATTTTTACTGCCAAGGCTTTCATGAAAAAGTCAATTTATAAGGTTTAGAGGAATCACGAGTTAGCAGGAAGTTAGCATATGCCATGTTCTGAGCAGAGTAGTTCTAAAAGACTAAAACATATAGCACTGCAATATGTTTTCAGTTAAACAAAAACACAAAAATACATTTTAATGGAATCTGGAGGGTTAATGAAATTAGGCAAGTTGACATATAATGACGTGCTCCTTGGTGGGGAACTAGGCTAACATAAACACACGACCACAGGGAAGATGTAGGATGAAGGTTAAACTTTTCTCAATAATCTTCATGTTAAGGATCATATGACAGGGAGAAAATGCCAAAAACAGGCTAAACTTCAGCCAAAAGAGCATCTAAAGTGATCCATCCACAGCACAAGGGTAGTTATTAATATGCTCCTGTGTGGTTTGGATTACTCACTGTGAAAAAGTCCTGATCCAAAGCTTGATATCCACACTAAGATTTTAGTCAGCCTGTGAGTGAGTCTTTGCAGATAAGTGCAAATATTTGGTGTCTGCTACACTCTGAATCCACAGGCTGTGGTGTACAATGTGTATAAGCTGCAAATGTTAAAAATATAAACAAAACAGCCTCAACCAATAGAAACAGGGTTGATACATCTTCCCTTAACAAGTAGATGTAGATGTTTTTACTGCTTCACGCTGCTGTCTCTCATATACCAATGTGTAAATATTCATGTTATATAGGCTATTTTTAAGGTGATTGTTCAAAAGTTCAAGTTTGTTTCTTATGAAGTCTTTAACGTGAATAATTTTATAGCATCAGAAATGCCAGCACCTTATATTAGCTAACTCTAGATTTGCACATTATACTGTGAAGCTACTGGATGACATTTGCCCAAATGAGCTTCTGTTTCTCAAGATGCGACATCACTTTACGAAAGGAAAACCTTTGTATGAACACCGGTAGACTTGACAGAGCTTTAATGTGCTTCAACAAATAAGGTGGCAATTTGAACAGGCTTTCAAATGCTAGTTAGCTTCTCACACTGAAATAGAAGACTATAGTTGATGAATCAATATATTCTCGGATTTGAAATTTTCACCATATGTGTTTGTAGTGTTGTATTTCCTGTGCATCAAGATATTCATTCTGTAGGGTTTTTTTATACATGTAGAGGAACCTCTGCCCACTGTCACACCTAACTTAAGCTCAATTAGAGCTTCTATTAGGAAATAACATGAGTTCAGGTGTAGCATGTGCCATTTTTCTGTTCCATCATATTCGTTTATTATCTGTTTTTCAAATGACAAATCTTAGAGAATATGAAAAACATGCTTTGTTTATGTGCTTTTTATGTGCTTTTTTCTACCTTCAGTTGATGTATCACAAAATTTTGGCGCCTATCGACTGAACTACCAAGCGTAGAAACAACTGTAAAATAAAACTTAGAAAATGTGCATAGCAGCAGCTACAAATGCACAATTCATATTTTTTTTACACATATACAAAAAAAAAAAGAAGAAGGGAAGGATTTTGGTCCTACCTAAATGCCACACAGACACATATATTGTGCT
Organism: Haplochromis burtoni; assembly: GCF_018398535.1. Classification (NCBI taxonomy): domain Eukaryota; kingdom Metazoa; phylum Chordata; class Actinopteri; order Cichliformes; family Cichlidae; genus Haplochromis; species Haplochromis burtoni. The sequence continues at coordinate 1,308,675 of NW_024582461.1, forward strand.
CTTCTTAGCTTCTGTACACCTTGCATCTGTCGTCGCAACGGATGCCGCTATCTACAGCTGCCACACGACGGGCTTACCTAACACCAGGAGACTGGTTTTGGAAAATGCGTGATTGGCTGACCTCTCCGGAGAATGTCAGTTGGGGAGACAGCACGTTAAAGTATAATCACACAAGTCTGACCTGACATATCATGACACTCCCTGCCACGGCTGTGCCACTCAGCGCGGCTGGGCACAAGTTGCTAAGCAACAGGCAACGGGAATGTCGAAATCTCCAACATGAGTAAAAGCTCAACAGAAATGACAGTGACAAACACGGACAACCGGGGCGGTGGGTGGGTGACAAGGTGTTCCTCTGTGCAAAAAACCCCCACTTCCTCTTGTCCACCCCATCACACATGCTCCTGCTGCACCGTCCTCGTCAACCTTCTCATCCGCCTCATTTCTGTCTCCGGGAAGAGTCCCCCAGTCACAACATGTGTAACAAGAATTAAAATCAGGTTTACTTCTGTTATTGCACTGACAGATCACCGACAGGATCACTGTTTTAACATGTCCCGCCAGACACTGCCTTGTGTTTTCCAGTGTTTTACATGTTTCTAGTGTTGCCTGATGTGACAGTGCAGCACAACTTTAGAGACTTAAGCCTGGTGTTAACTTAATTAAACTGTCGGGGAACACCTTGTTAGTCTCATGTTTGTACACTGTGATGTTAATGTTTTCATTCGGAGGCACAATCCGTGATCTTACTGTAAATAGAAGTGTCACCCCGAACAAAATCTGCTCTTGCTTGAGTGTTAGGCCCGTCTGCCACCCCTGCTCACCTTGCAGCGGCAGTGCCGTCTCTGGGTGTTGCTAAGGGTTACCTGCTAATTGTCTACGCCTGACGAGGTGAGGATTAAGGCTTGCCCGAGGGTGGCTTGAAGTGAGAGACACCACTTCTTGCCTCCATGCTTTTTGCTTTTAGCTGATATTATAAGTCATAGGTGTCAAACTCTGGCCCACGGGCCAAATTTGGCCCGCAGCCTAATTATATTTGGCCGCGAAGCCATACCAAATTATTATCAGAGCTGGCCTACTGGTATTATACAGATAATATATATATTGTTTAGTATTAAGCTTTGCTTGTTCCATATTCAGTTTTTTGAAGAAAAGTCCATAAGAAAAGATTTATTCTTATATCTGGAGGAATAAATATATTTAAATAAATATTAACGTTAGCCCGTGACTTTGTTCCAGTTTTGAATTTTGGCCCACTGTGTTTTTGAATTTGACACCCCTGTTATAAGTACTTGAATGAATCCAGTGTTAATCATTTTAAAGAGAGCACCAACTTTAAGCCAGGTCACAACCAGTCATTTAAACTCAATTATTTTCAAATATTATCAAATATATCATCAAATATTCAAATGTACCTTTTTAAAATACATTTTTTGTTAAAAATTCTGATTTTGCATATAGATTTGATGCAATTTATTAAATAGCTAGACCAGTTTTTTTTTTATTGTTTTTTTAAAGATTTCAAAACAAGAGACACAAGTTCCTTTGGGGGTTTTTTCTGTAGAAAGCCATGACTCACCTTTAATAGAAAGTTTGAGTTTTATCTGCATGTGCAGATCTACCTGTGCTAACACAGACTGCATTTACAGCATCATGGCTTGGTTCTCTCATGTGGCCTGAAGATAAATAAAACACCAACCCGAGGAACTGAACAGTAAACACGATCCCTACACTGCATTTGGGGACAGGCCTCTATTTGTTTGCATTGTTGTGAGACATCCTATAGACTCAGCTTTAAATCGACTACTTGCAAATACAGTAGTAATAATTGTCTGAGGGAATATGAATAGCTTTACGAGCCACCGGATGTGTTTATTTGATGCAATCTGCACTTGTTGATCAGGTTGGGTGCAGAGTAATCTCTCAGTTTTCACGGATGAATAAACCGAACCTTGATGGGACCTTAAAACTCCACTAGAACATGAAACGAGTAACTGATTTCATGTTTCATTTCATTTCATTTAGAAGATCGAGGCTTTTGCCTGAGTCATCGTTAGACTCGGATACATTTTAAGATATTACCTGTGGAATATTGAGTTTCATATAAACAGTAGCACAATAGAAAGGGTCGCTGGCGTTTGTTTAGTTCTGAGGTAGTTCTTGTTGACTTCGTCTGCCAGCCTGGCCTGACCTCAAACAGCCACTCACTTTGAGCTGGCTGAAGACAGAGATGGAAAATGGGGTCAGGTCTAATCAACATTGCTGTCATGATTATGTCCAGTTCACTCCAACCTGTAACCAGGCAACAGCCAGCGCTACCACAAAGCTGATGTGACAGTGGCAGGTAGACAGAAAGTCGAGGGGTGGACAGGAAGCTCGGGCGGGTGGGTGTTTAGCCCAACGCTGCCTATTTCTGTCCAGCTCATCACTCTGTATAGGTATTAGCATTTGAACACAGAACACACGTCAAAGTGGGCACCCGAGAAAAGGCATCATATATGCTCTTAGTATATGTATACTACTGTGATAAGTCTGGAAACAGTCAATGATCTGATTGAGTTAAATATTATTCTCTTAGCTCTGAGCTGAGCACAGGACTCCTACTTCTTCTGTTTGTTTTTCTTCATGTGAAGCCAGTTAGGGAAATCCTCTGAAAATGATGTCCTTTTTAAATTCAAACGGGGTATTTTGAGCATTTTTATAATAGCTGCATCAATGTGAAGAGCATTTTAAATGCAATCACAGGTTATGCTGTTTCACCGAGCAAATAATTATAAGGCTTATGAAGATGAAATTACCACAGATTATTTTCAATATAAAAACAAAAGGCATATGCAGTGAAGTGACACAGGCCGCTGCCTCTGTTATATTAAAATGTGAAAATGGTTACAGTGCGCGTGTGTGTGTATGTAGAGGTTGAAAACAGAACACAATTTGCCATAGTCTTAAGATAGTACGCCAGCAAAGCTGTTGCTTTTTTCACTTTTTAATTTCACTCTGTTGCTACTGCTGATTTTTGCATAGGTTAGGAGTCACCTGAGCAAACTCTTTGCCCCTCAATGTTCAATGGGACTCACCTGGTAAGCACTCAAATTCAATACAAAGATGGAACACCCTGCAAATTTCAAAGTCTAACAACTTTATCTAAGAATTTAGAGGACGTTAAAAATATATAAATTTTTTCATTAACAGGTAAAATATGTTTACACAGCAGGAATACTTCCCGCTCAGCTGGCCCGAGCTGAGTTCATTGAATGATGATCCAAATTATTTATGTGCAACACTGTGCAGTGTTATAGGACAATAATACAATTTTTGCATTCACCACTTACATATCTGGCTCTAAGTAAAGGCAGCTGTTTTCCTATTCTTCTTAAAAGCACCAGCAGGCATTAATAATAGTGCAACAAAGCATGCAAATAATGACTTGTGGACAGGAGTTCTGTATAAAGAGGGCACTTACCATGGTCTTCTGCGGACATCGTATAGGTCAATCTTGTTGGGTGCCCTCCATGGAGTTGCTAGAGAGCACAAGAAAACAAATTATAGCCCATCCAGTGCACTGTTGGATGTTTCAGATCAGATTAGATCAAGGTAATCATAATTTCAGTCTCTCTATCAAGTTACCAGTAGAGCCATCTGATAAGAGATTGGCAATGTTCTCCAGCTGAGGAGCCCTAGGGTCAATTTAGACTCTATCATGCAGTAAGTTATGACTGAGGCATCACTGTTGACTCAGTACTCTGCAGCCTACCTGGGTAGTATCGTGTCATGCCCGTGGCACTCCCAAACACCTGCCAGCGGAGAGAGCTGTCCTCCCTACGGTTTTCAATGAAGACCCTCTCCAGTGCCTGGGTCCAGTTTAATTCATTAAGGATGACGGGGGCTGAGGGAAAACACAGAGAGCAAAGCACATGAGAAAAGACTCATTATGACTAATTGGAACAGATTTATGCAGGCTTCAGCCTTACACTGATTTGTTCTTTTCTTTAGTGATTTTTGCATTTTGTGGTGCACAATAGATGCAACTCAGGCACCAAAGGCTTTGTTATTCATCAAATTGCAGAAATACAAAGATGTAAGTAGACCCCATTATTTAAGGGGGTCACACAACTCTCAATGCCTCTCGGCATGCTGATTTTCTGAGAAAAAAAAAGTAGTCACTTGTCAATACTATATATTATTACATGATTTGCAGGTATTCAGGGGTCAAGTTCTGCTCTCCATAGTTTTGTTATGGTCTGTTGCAAGGTTGCAGTGCTGAAACCCCCCCACAGAAACACAGATTTCTACAAAGGAATCAAAAACACCGTTGCGCTTGTTCTCTTTTCAGCAGGTGTCTCCTGGATAAAGTTTTGCTCAGATGACACACGTACCAAGACAGACCCACAAGGTGAAAACAACACCAGCCTAATGGCTGTTGCCTGCAAAGATAGTGGACCTGAGTGTAACATAACTGCAGCTTTTCTCTGTTACGAACCCAAAGGTCAACTCTCTTGCTGAACAACCTTGTCCACACCAGCAAAGAAAGCTTAAAACATAAGAATGCATGTATGCAGGCGGCTTGGCCGGAGGTCACGTCTGAGTATGGAATTAATCTAATCTGGGAAATCTTCTTTGGAGGGCAGGGGAAGGATCTGATATGACCTTGGAGGAGGTCGTACAGTCATACTGTCACTAGCAGGTTTTGGAGAGAGAAACAACTGCTGAATGTTTGATAATAGGGGCCCATAAACTGTTTCTGCAGACATCCATTAGGGTGTTAGAGGATTTACGGGTGTTTGGTTATTTGGAGAGGAGAAACAGGTAAAAGGAAAAAGACTATTCAAGTCAACTTTATTAATATAGTGCCAAATCACAAGGTGCTTTATATAGTAAAGTAAATGCTTGTGCATGCACGACCAGATGCATTATTGTGCATGTTCTGAGCTGAAGCATAAGGTCATAGATCTCACATGTCAGACATAAATGGATTTATAACTGCGGAAAGAAGCATTTATCATCTAGTCAACAATAGGTGGAGGAACACGACGCAAGTGTAAAACGCGCATCTTTTCTGCTTCCGCCTGTCTTCTGTTGTTTTTACGCTGTCGTTGTTTTGCTTGCACTCGTGATCTAAATCATGCTTTCCATTCGTGCATATCCCTGCGTGACGCAATGTGCATCCACACACACATAAGCCAAAAAAAATGCTTTCAGTCTGTGTTTAATAGCTAAGCTGAAGTCAGAAGATGGGGAGTGCAATCAGAGGTTTAATAGCCACCTGATTAAAGAGGAAACAAGACGAGGCGCTGAGCTGAGGAGAACTTCACTCGCTTCTCTGATTTAATTACTCAGCCAACCAAAGCTAGATAAGCCCCTGAACCGACAAGTCCAGCTTTTCTCAACCCCACGTTTGAATTTCACACAAATAAACGATCATTATCCACTTTTCCATGCTTTTCAATTACTGCTCAGTCTTTGACAACCTGTCAGTTTAAGAGGTAAGAAATATGACACTAGCCTTCCATCATTCACTTCTCACCTCCTTTACTGTGAGCTGTCACACATTATAGAAAAATATAACACTGTTTATTGTTTTTAGTTGAAAGCTGCCAAAGTCTTTTTAAAATTGTGGCTCAAAACAACCTGTATCCTGCATCCTAAAATGCACACACACACACGCACACGCACACACACGCACGCACACACCATAAAGCAGCACTAAGCAACGTTTGGAGGATATGAAAGCCAAATTGCCGCCATCACCAAAGGCAGCTCCTCGACATGCTTTTTTTCTCGAAATTCATAGACACAAACACAAAAGAAGAATGGAAGAGGATAGAGGCAGCCCTGCAAATGGGCACAAACATAAAAACACATTTGGGGGAGGGGGGGTGATTGATGGAAAGAAACACAAAAATTAACACGAGTGACTGGCTGCTTTCACAGCAAGAAAGAAAGCAATTTCTCGCCCATGGGGGCAGAGGAAAAAAAATACCCAAAACAAACTTGATGTTCAACTGTTAAATTGAAAACCTAAGACGCTATTTAGGTCAAAGAACTGATTATTCGGTTTATTTTTAGATCGTGTAACAGCAAAGAACAAATGACGGATCACCTTTGACGTTGTTAAACACAGTTTCAGAGGTTCAGTTATAAGGTCAGTTCAGCAATATTTTGATGCATACATGATATATGCATGTCTTTACGTTTTGCTTCCAGGAGTCAGACATTTTTAGTAATTTTTAAAATGTTCAAAATGGTCTTAAGTAACAGTAACAGGCTTTCATGAAGGTTTTCTTGACACTTCTTTAAACTGGCTGCTTATCCACACATTTTCAGTCTGGTCCTTGTTCATGACCATTTTCAGACAGATGTTGTTTTTTGTGTTGTTTTGTTGTTTTTTTTGTTAAGCCAATGACCTATGAACCATTCAGGCACAAAAAGCCACCTAACTCAAGAGATGAACCAGTGTTAACCAAATAACAGATGATTAAGAAAAAAAAGAAATAGGGATCTTTGAAATTGATGGCACTGGAGTTTGATCCGCCATGCAGTACCATCTGGATAGCATCTGATAGGCAAAAGTAAAAGCATATCTGGATAGAGAAGCACACAATGGAACACTATCAGCCATGGATTGGCCTCCTCAGAGCCTTTGTGAAGCAGTGTGGGAACTTAGAAAGAACAGAACAAAAGACAACCAACATCCAAACAAGAGCTTTGAATGTCCTTCAAGAAGCCTGGGGAACTATTTCTGAAGCCTACTTAAAGAAATTACCAGAAAGCTTCTCTAAGAGAGTTCAGACTGTGCGTGAACAAAGGTGGTCATACCAAGTACTGACTTCCAAGCTCTGTTTTTGCCGTATATGCTGTATTTCCATTTATGATTAGCTATGTTTCAATCAATCAATGCACTTCTTTCCCATTTTCCTTGCAAAATATAAAGAATTGAGGGTTGGTTCAAGAATTATGCACATTATTGTATTAGAGGACTCTATTTTCTCATGCCTTGTCAGTTATTTTGTGTCTGTGTGTGTGTGTGTGGCTATTTTGATGATTCATTTGTGAATGATGCCACTAACACGCCTGCTACAAAATAAATTGCATTCTACCAGAATTAGAAAGCAAAAGAGCTTTCTGTTCTGTCTCTCATAACTCAGTGTTTACATTCGCCAAGAATCCAGATGGTATGAAGAGCCAGAGAGATTAAAGCGGAGAGCGAAATTTGTGCGACTTGCAGTATGTCTGACATTATAACCATGTATTTTCAAACTTGCTGTCATCGCTTCCAAGACTCCGAAGCATTTCAGTGACACCAGTGGCTATATTCTACTGATACTTGCGTGGAGATTATCAGGGAACCAAACCACGCTTTTCAATTTCACCTGTGCCGTGCAATACTCTGTGGTCAAAGAGCCATCTGATTAATGTGTAAAAAAGTATTATCCTTTAAGCATGAGCTATCACAGCAGGTTACTGCAGCGGCAGCCCATGTGCTGTGAAGTCGTGGTGCTCTTATCTGAAGAAGCACCGGTTCTGTAATGATAGCTGTCCCAGACAGGCCAAGGGCAACGAGACATCCGGCGACCTCTGTTAAAACTAGCATCGTTTCAGCTGCCTCGACGAAGATCAAGGTAGTAACTGAACTCTGGTTTACTCTGGTTTTTAAATCACAAGGAATTCTGACCTTTTTCAAATCTGTGTTGTTTTTACTGTTTTGTCTCATATTTATTTTCTTAAACTCTGTCATGTCATCCTATGTTTTATCTTATTTGGTAATTTTAGATGTACAGGACTTTGCTCAACTCACCCACAAACACATGATGTACTACTTCGTACTTGCTTTGCACACATATAACACATGCTAACTCAGCAGCTATGTATGAGTTTTTGTTTACACCCTACTGTTGGTCAGTCTTGTTCCTCTAAAAAAGACAGAGCAGTACATTCACACTGCCAGCTGAAACTAAACCATTCATATTTGAGCCATCGCTACTGTCAGGCCAATTCAGCAAACACGCACACACATATTTACCCACATCTGCAGGTGATCTCTGCAGAAAAACAGGCACATCACAGATAAGAGAAGCTAGCAAACTAATTCTCTTTGATTTATTCAGTTAGGATAAGCTGTGACTTCTCTGGACAGTTGATAAAAAGACAAATTTCCCCTGGGGGGGAAATATGCTCACACAGGCAGACAGGGCCTAAGAGGACTGTGTTGGCCTCATCTTTCACATGAAATGCGCCTCTCTCTGATATCTTTAAAAGGTAATTCATCAGCGCACCGCTCCCCTGACATTTAGAGCACCCTTGGCTTTGCCCCCTTTATGAAGCAAGACTGCACACCAAGTAGGGAAACAATTATGAGTGGGATTTATGGAGCATCTCTGTGTGAGATCATTCCTCATCTCCTCCCACCTCGATCCTGTGACCCCACCCCTTAACTCCAAGTACACACATTACTCACCGTGATGTACCTGTGATAAACAAACAAACAAAAAAACCCCCCATCTAAAACAATATGTCCCTTATGTTCTGTGTTAATCCAACATTACAGGAACAAGTCGTTGCGCCACTGCTGTGCATAGAGAGCAGAAAAATGACCTGCAGTATATCATCAAGCAACACAAGTGGCGCCTTCTAAGAAATCCATAATTGTAATGGAGCTAAATCTATTACCAGAGACCCTCTGAAGAGCCATAACCATCAACGCCGTCATGACCATAAGCATTATATATTTCTGTGTTTTAAACAGAGCGACTAAATGTTAGTGAATGGTTCCTGTGTTTTGGAGGCAGAGTTTTGAGCTTCTGGAAATTTTTTCTTTGTTTCATTCATGCTTGAGTTTTTTTTCAGTCAGTTCGCTAATCTAGTTGGGTTTTAATTCCTTGTGATTTTGTTTATTATTTTGCCTTTTCCAGCTATAGCAGAACTTGTATTCTGAGTCTTTTAGTTCTTGTTTAAATTTTAATTTAACGATCATGTTAAACAAAGAGATTATATACCCTCCCAGTGTTCTAGTATATGAGGGGTGGCAACTCCAGGCCTCAAGGGCCAGTGTCCTGCAGGTTTCAACCTGGGTCAGCATACCTGAATCAAATGATTAGTTCATTACCAGGCTTCTGGAGAACTTCAAGACATGTTGAGGAGGTAATTTAGCCATTTAAATCAGCTGTGATGGATGAAGGACTCATTTAAAACCTGCAGGCCTGGATTTGCCCACCTTTGTACTATACCACGCTCAGTGTGGGTCTCATGCTGCTGCATTACTCAGTTACTCTCAGTTACTTCCTGCTTTAGTTTGTTACTCACCTTCTAACTGTACCTTGCAATCAGTTTTACTGCCCTGTGACTCATCTTCTAGTTCAGCTGTGTCTTGTTACCCTGACGTTTCCACTTTATATTATAGTTTCAGGGTGAATGTGTTCTCTGCCTGCTCGTCTGCCTCTGTTCTCTAAATGTTAACCATTTATTTCTCATGTTCCTGCTTTTGTTTATGCTTCTTTTTTTTTTTGTAGTTTGTAGTTATGCTTCTCTGTAGACTGTTTTCATTAAGCAAAACACCGAGATATGCATGGAAATTTTAGTGGGTTAAGATGTAAGAAAAATATAAATATGTTTGTTTTGTTTTTTTTACGCACTATGTATTCAGGTATTTCACTAAATTGTAAAAGCTGAAGCTGTAAGAATGGGTTCGAACCATGAAAATGGTTGGAATAGTATGTTTGGTTTTTCTCTAGACTTTCAGATATCCACCTGTGAGCTTTTTTGTTTTCATACCAAAACAATTCAGATGAATAAAATGTTATTTGTCGTGCTCACATTTTTGAAGCGTTTCAATTACAAAATTCATTAGTAATGTGTATGCTGAGAAACAATATTGCTGGATAATTTCAAGACTTCACAGTGAGCACGTAATAAAAAAATCATACTAAATGTACATTAAGTGAGAAACAAAAAGCTTCCTGCACAGTTCAAGGTAATCTCAGATGCATCCACCGCCTGCCTTCTCCTGCTTTTCGTCTTGTCAACCCAAATTGCTACTCCATATGCCCCCTTTTTCTTACTTCCTCTCTCCTGCTTTCTTCCTGTCCCTTCTTTTTATCATGTAGAGTGGCGTTTTGTTAACAAGCTGTTAAGATTTGGTTTATATCCACCAAGGTTTTCAGGGTCAACGTAATAGCTTATTAGTTGAAAATTGACAAAGCCTTGAAAAGCCTTATAACTTAGAAGCTATGATTCTTTCAAATGTGGTGTGCATAGTCAATATAGAGAAAGTAATAATAATAATAATAATGGATTGCATTTATATAGCGCTTTTTCAGATCCTCAAAGCGCTTTGCAATTCCACTATTCATTCACTCTGACATTCACACACTGGTGGAGGCAAGGTACAGTTGTAGCCACAGCTGCCCTGGGGCAGACTGACAGAAGCGAGGCTGCCATATCGCGCCATCAGCCTCTCTGGCCAACACCAGTAGGCGGTAGGGTAAAGTGTCTTGCCCAAGGACACAACAACCAAGACAGACAGAGCTGGGGATCAAACCGGCAACCTTCCAGTTACAAGATGAACTTCCAAACCCCCTGAACCACAATCGCCCCACAAGTACCGCATTAAAAATTTAAAATATCATATCACATTTAACCTTTGACCTCTCCTACAAGGTCAATAGAATGATCTGAAGGCCAAAGTTTTAATCATAATCCTATGTAGAACTATTAAAACTATAATTCTTACTGCCATTGATCGTTATGGCAACTTAAAAGTAAATACTGCCCAGATGGTGAGCTTCCTTGGTGGAGGCTTGTGCTCTCAGACTGCTTCTTGTTGTTTCTGCAGCGTCCTCCATACTTATCTCCAGATACAGCGATGCAACACTCTTTTCACAGTTCTGTGCAGATTAAAAGCCATCGAGTTGGAGGTGCAAACAGAGCGTTACCACTGAGCTCGCAAGATCATCAGCTAAAATATTTTTTTCCAATCCCCATGCATAACCTTAGTAAAACGATAAATTGAAGGTACTTGCAACAACAAAAGTGAAGATGGTAGCTCCAAATACTATTTTCTTTTCGAAGGCAGACCCTAAGAAAGGAACACAGTGGGTGAAGGCTTGCTTTACAAAAGTCACAATCATGCAGAAACCCAAAAAGCTAAATAAAACCAGCGTAAATACAATATTTTCATCAATTTAAAAAAAAAATCTTGTATGGTGAAGTGGTTGCTAGATATGGGGTACTATAAAATTCAAGTAAAACAAAGTGAACTTAGTAACCAGATTCAGTGACTGAATCTTTCGGTAAAGCAGCCTCTTCATTTTCTCTCTACATTGCTTTAATGTGTAGTGGATGCCTAGCAGCAATTCGGGGAAACTGACAGCTAAGATTTTTGTTTTACTGTGATGAGTCCTCTGTCGTATCTCAATAAAGCCTGACTTCACTGTCAGCTCATTTTTTGCTCTTATCTTAAGGCTAACATTAAGAGGTGCTGTGTGAAGTCATTTAATATGGTTAACACTTTTTAAAACAGTTATTCTTGCTGCTGCATTCATGAATTTTGAGCGGTAAATATACCCCAATGGACCAATCACAGTACACCTGCATCGCTTAAATTTACTCTTATGCTGGAAATGTACCTATTCTATGTTAGGACCTTAAAAAAAGAATCTAAAAACAGTTTCAAGAACCACAAAGGACCCCGGCCCATGCAATGCAGACATGATAAAAAGATTGGTCTGAAAGTGCCTATAGAGAGTGAAACAAAAGAGAATTTCTCTGAGGAGGGACGACTATTCAGTATGGAGAATAAAACAGGGGGGAGAGGAAAACATTTCACCGTACCTCAAGAATGCTCCTCCAAATACTTTTTCTAATTAAAGAAGAGCAGTAAATAACAAACACATGAAATGTAATTTGTGAGCCTGGTGGTGAGTGAAGTGGAGTTTGCTGTGCTGACTGTTCTAATTAGTGTGCAGGTAAATGATAGTGCCCCTTCAATGGGCACACACTATAGGGTTTGGATGGGTGAGATCGGGGAGGGGGGGAGGGGTCGGCGGAGAGAGAGCGAGAGATGGAGCCTGTAAATTTGGGAACAAAATAGAGCCCGCAGTGTTTATACGCCTTTCTTCTTTTTTTGCTTTAACTTTAAATCCCTTCCTCTTTTTTCCCCACTTTCTCCCTTTTTTTCCCCCACAAATCACTTTTGCTCTTTTCCACACATTTAAATCTGGTTTGATGTTGAGAGGGGCTGAGTTGATCTCCAGTGTGGTGTGAGCAAGTTGACAGCGAAGCTTCCTCTACTGGAAGGAACCTGGGGCGTGAGAAACAAATAAAGAGCGCATGTACTGCATGTGCACAAACACACACACATAACTTCTCACTGACAGCGATGACATTTTACATTTAACTGAGGCAAATCGCAAGCGTGATAGTTTTTTGCTTTAAGATGACAAATGTAGCTTTTTATTTAAACTTATCTGACGCAAAGACAAAATTAAACGGGGGTCGTTATTATTTCCTCTTCCTTTCTGAAGAAAAGTGAGCCAGAACTCAGCTATGACCCTTTCATATACACCTCTCCATGTTCATTTTCAACATCAGCAGCAGTTTGACTGACAGATGTTTACAAATATTTCTTTTGCATTGATGCTCACTTCTATATATTTGATGCACATTAAAGTTTGCAAATTATACACATTCTGTGAAATTTGTCATTTGCAGAGGTGAACAGGATCACCACTTTCCAGAGCGGATCTAACCACAGACTATTGTAACTTTTAAACAGTGAGGAGCAGAAGAAGCTAGTTTAGGCAAAAAACTGTAATTCCTCCTGTTAAATTTTATACCTAAGGAAATGTTGTCAATTGCGCATTGTTTATAGTTTATACTATTCCTGAATATTCTCCAAAGGATAATTTCTGTTGATGTCTAAGAAAGGCATTTTACTTCAGAGTCTGAGAAGTACAGAAATGTATTAGTGTGCAAATAAATATTCAGTTCATTTCAATTTTACTTATACAGTGCAAGTTAAAAACTGCAGTCATTTAAAAGGTGCTTTAGACTGTGAGGCAATGTAAGTCAAATGTATTTATATAGCTTGTTTCAAGAAGAAAAATCATAGAGTGCCTCACAGCATACTATAAAATAGATAAAAATGTGTAGCTACAAGAACTAAAAGAGACCAAACTAAGCAAAATCAAGCTTGCACAGGTGGGTCTTTCGCTTATTTTTGACGCTAACAACAGCGTGCTCAGATCTCAAGTAGAAGTGGATCGATTAATCAGTGGGCTGATTTTATTGCAGATGTTAGCCATTTACTGATCTTTTTGTAAAAGCATTTATAAATGCTGATAAATGAAAAGTGTCATCCTAACATAAAGCAAAGTTAAATTAAATAACGGAGAAATGGGGGGGAAAAAACACCCTTCAACCCTGTTATCAGTGTTGACATTGCATAGATTGTCCACCAGAGGGCACTCAGCAATGTTGGCAACATGTTTTGAAATGCCACAAATATAGCAGCCAGCTGATCCAAGCAGAATTTGCAGAATAAAAATAACAAATATTAGGGAAATCTGCTTCTTTTGAGAAAAGATAAAAAATTTGATGGAATAAAAGCAGGTATGGTTATTTCGCTGTTATACTGACACCGTTAACAGATGAGAAAAACCATTGTACAACACACCTGACATGTTTATCTTATAGGGAAAATCTGATAATCCCCTATGAGCAAGCACTCGTTGACACTGGGGAGAAAGAACTCTATTTTAACAGGAAGAAACCTTCATTATAACCAGGTTTTTGTTCTCGCCTTTGTTGTTGATAAAAGCAATTTGTTATCTCAGGTTGGGTACACCCAGAAGGTTGCAATGCAGCCAGTGGCTGCATAAATGGTAGAAAATTCGCCTTAAAAAGTATGGCGTACTTTGAAAAAATATCGGTTGAGTGCAAAGAAAAATTTGCAATTTTGAATGAAGCAGTGGGTGGAAGACAGACAACCAAGTATAGAAAGGGGTGGTAACAATGGCTATGGTGTGTCCGTGTGTGTGTGTGTGTGTGTGTGTGTGTGGATGGGGTGGGAGGGTTAATCGTACCATGCAGAACATTTAAGCTCTGCTCTTTCATCTGCACACACAATCAGCCAGTTGTAGCCATTCATTTCTAATAACCAAGTTTGTGACTGTGCCTGACTACAATAGCAAACTGACAAGATGACGTTAGGCTGCTGGAAAAGAAGCAGCATGCGGCGGATTTAAACTTCAAATTTCATGAAAGGCCTTCCCACATTCAGTGGTGGTTTCCTTTATTCCCTGCTGGGAACAGTGGCTGCTTATTCTCCAACTAGACTAGCACTAATGTATTCCCAAATTATGTGTACAATACACACACATTTGCACACAATTAAAAAAAAAAGTCTCATTTATAACATCCTATAATTTCAAATTTCAACATGCAACACTGAACACAAATGTCTATCTATCTATTTATAAATATGTAGAGGGGGGGGGAGCAATGCAGCATGGGAAAAGAATTAGTAAGGAATAAGTCACATAATAACTTGTTTTTGTGAGTCTGTGATCAACTTTTATTTACTGCTCTTTGTATATTTAGCCAAGTGCTTTCAACATATAAGCAGATGTGTCACGAGCTCTGTTGCTGATTTTCTAACCCCTACACAGAACAAACACCGGCACATCTTTGTGACCGACAGCACAGAAACAGTTTGCATGTTTGCTGATGTTAGTTGAGCTGCGTGAATAGTTGCATTTGAAATTAGCTGCCACTTAGAAAAATGTACTCTGTTTATGTTTGTGCCTTTTCATTAGCTAGCTAGACGCTTAAGTACAGCGACCGCAACTTTACATCTGCACCATGAACACATCACAGGGATGAGAAAAAAATGCAATCCTTTCATTATTTTCTTATTACTGAGCAGGTATCTCTGAAAGCTACGTTGGGCTGCAGCACACGCAAAATTCATTCATTCACCAGTAATATGCAGGAACCTGCCTACCAGATTTAATTGCTTGTTATGTGAAGGTGTCAAAAGCCGTTCTGGATCATTATGGGCCTCTTTAACCCCTGCATATATCCTCTCACTGCTTTTATACTTATTTTTTAATCAATATTTGTGCTTATTTGTTATGTGAGATTATGAGAGCCCTTCTTCCCTGCAGCACCCCACTACTTCTGCAACCTCTTCCTCCATGGACAAGACCAGCCACCTCAGTTTATTCCTCAGTGGTTGTGTTGTGATGTCCATTTTGTAATAGGCAATGATAATTAGAAGAAAACTGTATGAATGTTTGACCTAAGCTAATTAGAAAGTTTGCAGACTTGGCAGCAGGAATCAGCAGCGGGATAATGAATCATAAAATGGTTCATTACTGTGCTCAGGGAACACTCTCAATCTCAATAAACGGACATGGGGCCTAGCAGACAAATCAAACCAAGACGCATACCTCGCCTCATTTACTTGCTGAAAGGATCACAATAAAAAAAAAGGAAAGAAAATTCTTTTTTTTCCCCTCACTAAATGGTTTCTATTATTAAAGTGTTTCTTCTCCTCTCACCTCTTTTCCTTCTATCTGTTCTTCTATCTACACCTCTCTCAAAGTCCATCTCTAAGGACGCCCATTTGGATGCAATAGAGAATACAAACTGCCATTTTCTGTAAAATAGTCAATTTATTCAGTGCATTAACAATGTGTGCAAATCAAAGCAAGCTACTTCAACTACACAGGGCATGCATGCTAATAAATAGCACACTATCTTCGATCAACTGTTGAACATTATGCTGTTCTTTGGACTGTACACTGTTCTTCCTAGTGTTTTCTTTTTCCTCTGGCCTCCCCTGAGAAATAAGTACTGAATCTACCCACATACAATGTTTCTGCACTTCAGACCCAGAGGACAACAAACCGCCCACATTAGTTTCCTCAGACATCCAAGGCACCTTGCAGGCTCCCACTGGTAGGACCACAGCAGAGCATGACATATAGATAACAATCCACTCTGACCGTGTCTGTAGAGCCATCATAAAAACTTGATGTAAATTCCTTTAAGTGTTAGTTAAAATATTCCACCAGCTCAGTAGTTATCTACTCATACATATACATGTGGATAGTTTACACACACATTAAAAGGAAACTACACCAACACACATACAGTGTTGAACTGTGCTCATGTGTGACACACTTTACCTTAAGATTGATCCTCGTTTCAAAAAGTAAAAACTTTTTGTCAGGACTTCATCTGTACTCAGCATATATATTATATTTTTATACGCCAATAAATTGCCTGGCAATGACACATTTTTAGCTTTTATGCAGCTACAACACTTTATGAAAACATCTTATCATTTTAATTTCACAGCGCTAACACTAACTCAGCTTTGATTTATACATACCTAGCAATCACCTGGCAACAGGGTAAAATTGCCCATTTTTTTTCCATATAAACTATTTATTTTTAACTTTCTTATTGTGATTAAGTACACCAGTTTGCCAGCAGCACAGAAGGGTCAAACAATGTACTAATTAACATAAATTAGCACTTTTTTCTGTTTTAGTTTTCTTATTTAAGACAACGGTGTCAAAATCAATAAAGCTGTGTCTTTAAATTGGCAGAAGCTGGTTGATCTGACTTTCCACAGCTTCGTCTGAAGCGATATGCAAAACCAGGGTATCAAACATAAGGCGGGGGGCCAGAATGAGCCCAGCAAAGGCTTTGGAAAAAGTGAAGGTAGGCATAGATGTCAAAGTCTGGGAGAGGCAGACTGTGTGGAGTGACGAAGAGGACCCAAAATGCGGACACCAAGGAACGTGGAACAAAACTTGAATGTTAACAGAAAGTGAGCCGTTTATTAAGGCTGATAAAAGATTACAAAACAAAAGGCAGAGATGAAGCTAAACGATAACTTAAACTGGAGAAACTAAACATAAAAAAAACAAGAAATGAAACTTGACATGGATACAAAGATACATGGAACATGGAAACGTGGCACAAAGGACAACACAACCTGACAATAAATGAACAGAAACACACAGACTAAGGCTACGTCCACAGGTACCCGGGTAGATTTTTCTACGCGTTTTTATCCTTTGTCCACACGTAAACGGCGTTTTCGGTCACTGAAAACGGAGATTTTTTAAAACTCCTGCCAGGGTGGACATTTTCAAAAACTCAGGTTTTGCATTTACGTGTGGACGAAGAAAACGGAGAAAATGCAGCGCAACGCTGTGCGCCACGTTATTGTTTCGGTGAAATGGATTTCTACAATGGCGGACTTAGACAAAATACTGTTACTGTTAATTTTACTCTCTGCAGTGTTTACATGCTTACATATACACACACAGTTACTGTCCCGCCACACATAGGACTCGGTTCGGCTTCTATGCGCCATCTTTGTTTACTGTTTCCCGCCGAGGCTTCTGGACTTCTGATTGGCCAACATTTCTACACGGTTAGGTATATATCGCCACCTGTTGCTTTGGCATGTTCCTAGCAGCGTTTTCCTTCGTTTTTGCCTTTACGTGTGGACGGGATTTAAAAAAAAAAAAAAAAAAAAAAAAAAACAGAAAATCTCCGTTTTCAAAAATACCCGTTTACGTGTGGACGTAGCCTAAACAAGGGTGATTAGGGGAAGTGGAAACACACGGGGAAACAGCTGACAGTAATCTGACATAACGAGACAAAGGAAGCAAAGCCGACTACACTGACATAGGACACATACCTTCAAAATAAAACAGGAAACATGAGACGCAGACATGGCAATACGAACTTGACAAGATAAGACACGCAGCATGAAACACATAAAGGGCTCGGGGAAACTTAAACACAGGGGTAGAAAAACACAAAAGGAATCTAATAAACAACTGAACTTAGCTAACCTAAAGAACTTAAACATCAACATCCAAATAAACTAAAACTTAAAACGCTGAGTCAACAGACCCAGGAACATGACAAAAATTTATACTGTTAACGGTATTTTGATAAGTTTTACAGCTTTTACTGTTGATAAAGACCTCACCTATTGTCATTCATAGTACACCAACGCAGTTAAGCAATAGATAAACAATTAAATGACAGAAAGGTTTCTGTTTTTCACTATCTTCTGTGAATGAACCAAACTGGGCAATGAGCTGCCAGAACTTTTTCAGTAATTTTACACATTTGTCATGTCGAAAAACTGAGACATACAAAATTGCACTTTTTATATAAAGATATTTGAGAGATTAAATGTTTATTTAAAAGTCTTTACACTGTAAGAAAGGAGAGTTTCACTGTCCTGTCTGGTCCGCTTAACACTTTCAAGCTTGAACCATGAAAACTTCTTTTCTGATGAAATTAAAATAATAGGAGTTGTTTATTTTTCCCCCCCCCCTTCTCACCGTCTCTTCTCCCCTTTGGTTTTCTTTCT
>NW_024582461.1:1327105-1418509 GCF_018398535.1 Haplochromis burtoni
TTCTCTCCCCCTCTTTCTCTCATTCATTCCCCCTGTCCTATTTATTAAAAAAAAAAAAAAAAATGACAAAGGATGAACTGAAGCTCTGCCATCACGTAATGTCGCATACTGCTGTTTCTGATGTCATTTAAAAAAAAAAAAAAAAAAAAAAAAGAACTTAAAATAATAATGGTAATTCAAATATATGAGCTCTAAATTACATCAATAAAAAATATGATATAGCAATTTTGCAATTTATTGCTTGTGTAATTTCTTTTGGCTTTTCTGGGGAAAAATGTCTCATGTGTCAAATATGACACACTTGGCTTTACAAGGTGTGGCCCACGATGTAATATTAGATGGACACTCCTGCTCTAAGAGCTGCAAGGATTTTATAGATCAAGCAGATTGAATTTACTTTTTAACATTAGCTAAAGGAAGCTCTACCTTTAGTATCTAAAGACTGATTCCAGGACATTTTTAAAGAATTAATGCACATTTGTTTAACAACGTGTTTTTCAATTGTGTATTTATCCGCAGCTAAAACACAGCACACATGTTCATAATGGAGTTGGCACAAAGTTTGCAGTTGGTAATCTCTGCACAGCAGACCGCACTATGGGAGCTAACTAAACAACATTAATAGTAAACATTTTCCACAGAACAGCGGAGCAAAAACTAACTCTGTGCACAGTACCACTCTACTCCTGTAGTCTCCACCAGCCTCAATCAAGAGGGCTTTATTCTCTGACTCATATCTTCAGTCAGGGGAACCAGAGCTGCAACAAAATGGCTCCGGGAACAATGTGCAGGCCTGATTGCTCTATTGTGAGTTAGCTGTGGCCTTTGACATCTCCTCCTGAACCAAGAGTGTCTAATTCTGACAAGATTTGTCTGGAGACACAGCTGGAGGGCATTGTTACAGACAGGTGCCATATACTGCCTGTTCAACAAAGACAGTGAAGAGCTAGACAATAACAGAAAGGGGGGGGGGGGGGGGCTGCCACTGTGAAAATGGCTGTCTGTCTGCACATGCTGTGGTTTTTGAGTCTTTAAAGAGACAGGCATAGAATATCCAAAAGGTTAGAGGTGGATAACAGAGGGAGCATGCCAAGTGAAATCAGAGTCCCGGAAGGTACGCGTGTTCGCTTTTGTCCATTTGGCAGCGACAGAGTAAGGAGAGTGTTATGTCTACAGGGCAGGACAGTGCCAAGCAGGAAGGGCAAGGTCCATGAGCAGGGGGGACTGTGCCCACTCATGACAAAAGGAAAAAAAAATAATAGTGCAGATCTGGTGTGAGGGAGTGACTGTCATCAAAAATCATGTTAGTGTGTTAAAGTGGAGGAGGGAGAGATTGTGTTAACATGCTGAGAAAAAGAAGAGAGATCAAGTTAAAACAGACTGTCATCTATCCGTGACCCACTGCTACCTACGAAAAACAGGCCTTTTGGTGCATCCAGCACATATGTGAAAGCTGCTGGCAGCTGTGCAAATCCGAAGGTGCATTCAGTGTTATGAATTTGCCTTCCTTTTCACCGTTTCGCCACCATCTCACACTGGCCATTCACACACATACCAACAATGTAAACAATAGCAGCAAAAAAGTTGTAACTTACAGCCTTTGTATATGTCTGTAGGAATCTGGACTGCACTCGAAGAGTAGTTGACCTTGTTTTTAAAATTGGGATCGTCCACAAACTCCAGTTCCAAAGACGATGAAGTCTCCAGTGGATTCTCCTCTTCCCCGTCCTCGGTCTGCAGACACACACACACGCACACACACACACACACACAACACACACACACACACAGACTCACACCCACACACACACAACACCACACACACACAATTAAGTGAGAACAAAATGAGAACAGACAGGGAAAAGATGGAGAAACATGCTAATGTAGAACCGTATTTTGTCACCTCGCATATTGTGGTTTTACAGGACCTATTGCCTGCTTCCTGGTTTAGATGCTTCGGTTCTCGTAGGAGAACAATAGCAGGTATTAGCGCAGACACCAAACGGAGGCACTCATTAGTACTCCTGATGACAATCTAGACATGAGTCGCAAATTACCAACAACTAGAAGCCACTGTGTTACAGGCGAACGAGAGCAGCGCGTCTTCTCTACATGAACTAACTTTGAATAAGCCAATTACTTATACGTTACACAGGTATGAGTTGACTTACTTAAACTCAGATTCAAGAGCGAATAAAGACTAACGACATTTGACTTTAAGTACTTATACATTCGTACACCGTGAAGAGATATATTGTGAAAACAGAAACCTGCCGCGATTGTTAGCCATTGCTGTACTGTGTCCCTTAAGCCCTTAATGACTTCTAAAAAAGGTAACTGACATCACGGTGACTCCTACAAGAGAAATATGATTGTGTACCATGACCAACCGTGATAGGTACTGCAAGCAGCTCTCTATCTTTATTATGTCTTATACTAAGTTGCAAACAAAATCATATTAATATTCTGCATTGATAGAAGAGAGCTTTCACATCGCTTGATAAGCGGTAATTGCTACGAAAGGTGTTTAGATTAAGTCAGCAATTATGATGGCACTATTCTATAATGCAAACACTTTCGGAGCGAGCGATACTTGTAAGCATAAGAGAGAAAGCAGTATTGTCCCATGGGAATCATACTAATTATATTATACAAAATTAGGATATATGCTTACTAGATAACTCATTCACGGACCGGTCCGGGGACTCGTTCTGAGTGGACCTTGTTTGTGTATGGTGATTTTCTCACTGGCCTTGTTCAGGGTGGTGGTGGGTGGGGGTGGTAATGAAGACAGCCAGAGGCTGATTGGCCGCACTGTCACGCCTAGTCCCACAACTCTCGATCGTCGTCGGGAGCTTAAAGGATTTCCTCGGCATCGTGTTAGACTACGCAGGCTCTAGTTAAGCATGTGCCAGGTGCATAGGTTGTTCCTCAGGGACACGACAGGACTCAAACGTGTGTGGCACGAAGCACGATACGCTTGGAAAATAGGAGTCGAGCACTTGGATATTGTGGGTGACATTTAAGATAAACTGTCATCCTAAGTCAGCTTGTCCTTTACACCACGGTCTCCCAGACGTGACACGACCTACATGACCAGGACTCACGCGAAGCACAGTTTGGACCATAGTTGGAGGCCCGCTGGTCCTCGCTGGCAGCCCGTGCCACTCTCTGTTTCTCCCCGGAGCGTCTCGAAGCTCAGCGGTCCGGGATCTCGGTGCGCATCTGACCTGAATTACATGTGAATTCTCGTGCCACCTGCTCCCCTTCAACAAGCGACCAGATTCGCTCAAACCCTAGGTGAGTAGTCTCATTCACTTCCTGGGTACACTTCCCAGTAAGCCAGCCGAACCCTGAGTTGGTTTCTGTTTGAAAGCAATATTTGAACGATATCCTGGTTCAGAGACGGCCCTGGGTTCCTTGTAGGACGTTTCTAGCACTATCTGGCTATACGCCAGCAGCCAGCACCGTAACAACCAGCCTAGTCACACGCTACTCATCCCGTGTCTACCGCTGTTTCATCGTCATCCAATACCGTAATTCTCGGATCACACGTCTACGCTCCCGCGGAGAGCCGGAGAAGCGGAGACTCTCGCCAGCGGCTCACAGAGGGTAAGAGTATGCCATGAACTGGCTGGGACGGGAGTACTTGTCGGAGAAGCGTTCAGGACTGATTTCGGTGTTGACACTTCCGTGTGCATTCCTGCTCAACCCTCACCTGTCATCCGCCCTTGCGCCTAGTTCTAGCCTACGCGACTTCCGACGCGTTCGCGCCACGTTCTCGGCTCCATTCACGAATCGGGGTGGAATGCCTTTCATTTTCCATGTTTTTTTCAGTATGGTGACCTGAGCTCGACCGGACTAACTAGCGTTGCCTCATTGCAGCCCACCATGGGCTTCACATCTCTTTAGCCCTCATCACCCACCCAGCTCACCTGGCCATCTCACCGGTCTTTCATCCCATGCGAACGCTCCATCCGCTCCGGACTCCATGGGCTACCGAGGTCTCGGGCGAGGGCGCACCGATATGCCACGACAGGAGCCGCACCGCATGATGTACGAGGCACGCAGCTAGCTACGAGCAGAGCCCAGCTGAGGCTAGAGGCGCACGCGAGCTCCCGAGATGCATCGCGGATAGAGGAGAGTCAGCATGCCGAGCCGGGCTGGGAGAGCACATGGGTAGGCGGGACACATGCGACACTGAGCGGAGTCAGATCCGAGGGACTCAGAGCGAGAGCTGTCGGCGTCACGAGCGGGGTACATGCGCCGAGCTGACGGACTAATCCCGAGCATCCGCGGAGAGCCGCGTGCCAGGAGAGAGCTGTGCAGAGATGTGCCACGAGAGACTCGCCGCCGAGGAGCCCGCTGCACCGAGGACCGCCGCAGCGAGAGGAGATTGGCGCTGGCAATGCAGAGCTGCGCGAGCGCCCGGCCACCTGGCGCACTGCTGGCGGATACAGCCGACCGGCGTTGCAGGAGCTACTGTGAGCTGCGTGCCCAGGACTCGGTCGAGATCGCTGCAAACTGAGCTGCCGAGGCCGCAGCTGCAGGCCCATTACGGGCCACTCGCAGCGCACTCCTGACGGCACGTCCTAGGGCCCGCCTCAGCCGGCCACGTCGCACCCCCAGCTGCAGCCCGGCCGAGCGACCGCTCACGATCGTGGGTGTGCTGGGGAGCAAGCCGCCACCGACTGGGGCCGCCGAGAACCCGCGCACGGACCTGGGGCAGAAGTCCGCCGCATGGACCGCACGCCAAGAGCGCACGGACGGACCGACTTTTTGCTGCTGCTCGGACCGGGCGTCCGGATGGTTCGCTGGACTAGATGGCCACCGACTTTTTCAGTGCTCCACAGCGCATTGCGCAGGGACAGAATTTTGCTGCTAGGCGTTGACTACTGACAGTATTTCTGTTTGTGTGTGGGAGTTGGCGTCGACCCGGCCCGGTTGTGTGTTTTTGGTCTGGATCACTTGAGGGTACTGCCGGACTTCCGACGGGTTTGAAGACCTTATTGTTATTGGTTGGATTAGTTGCACTGTGCTCGTGTACTGGTGTTGGTTTGGGTGGTGGGAGATGCACCTGACCATGGGCCTCAGCTGCTGGTCCCTAGTTCACACAGCTATCGGATCTGGGATATTAAGCGATACTCTGCGCACTGTAATCAGCATTCTCTGTTAAGCTATCGTTGTGCATACGGCTGTGTGTTCCTGGGGAGACGGACTGAACACGGGTGTTAGCCAGGGAGCATACCACATTGGAAGAGTACGTCGAGGGACACTTGGATAGGTTTACAACACTATAACCCATGCAAGTCGCCCTCTCAAACCCAGCCCAATGTGACTCGTATTTAGTGTTAATGACTTCAAATTGTTAGCTATTTACCTAACTGGCAATGTTTTAGAAAATCAATTAAAAAATGAGTATTAGTTCCACTAACTAAATTACTAATTCAACTTAAACTCATGGCACAATGTAATGTTTTTTGTTACAAGGTCACCTATACCCATTGTTTCTTTAATATTAGAGAGTTTACCTCCTCTGTTTAGTTATACTGAAGATCTGTTGCACACAACAAATGTAGAATAAAGTCTACCACAAATTTTGAGTTTGAATTCAAGAGGAAAGACTTATAAAAATACAATTCACGTGAAAAATATTTTGAATTTAGTAAACTGGTAATAAAATAGCGAAGTTCTGCTGCGGTGTAAAAATAACTATGATTTAATGCAGCCTGTCTGTAAAAGCTTCGAGTCTTGCCCTATTCTATTCTGTCTACTTTTGGAATAATTCATATTGTAAATGCAAACAGTTCTCTCATTTTCACAGTGCTCATATGGATCCTGCTGCTTGAGGTAACCCTGTGAAGCTTCAGGTTTTTAATACTGTCAAAAGAAAGACACCTACAAACAGCAGTAAGCAAAAACCACAACCAGGATTAATTCCTTTATAGACAAGCTTGTGTGTGCTTTTTTATGCTCTTTGTAACACCAATTAACCAGTGCTGCAGCTGAAATGTGGAAAAACCCTGATGTTCAGAGTTGTTTTGTATTTTTTCCCTGAAAAAAAAATCACTGAGTTGGCAGCATGAATAGAGCGCATGTTGTTGTGCATTGATTACATGTATCAGTTTTGATAGCAGGCACCGTTTATTCCTTCATATTGTCAACCTGTGACTGACAGTTCAGGGGGTGCACTGTGTTCATTACTGTAATTAAAAACCTGTTTTTGTTGATATGTTGTTACTGTAACCCTGACACAGGCAACCGCCTATGTCAGCCACGTTGGCATGTGCCAGGATTTTTCAAAGTCTCTCTCTTTAAACACTCCCAGTTCATTAAAAGTTACAAACACAATTCTTACACTATCAGGCAACAACAACAAATACATAATACACATAATGTTGTCCTCTTGTCCTGGTTTAATGGGGCTTTTTATGTTCCAACTTCATAAGAAAAATAAACTGAGGCTAAGCTAGAGAGGGAGGTAATTTTCTAAGAAGGAAAACACATAAGAATTAGTTACTGTAAAAACATGATCACACTATAATATTACTGGTTACACAGGGGTTTGATAGCAAATAGATATCTGCTGGATTCATGTCAGTTTAACATATTGTTTCCACTGTGAATCTGAAATGCTTTGAGCTTTGACTATCAAACAACAGTGAACCTGATTGGGTTAGGGATGTTGGCTTTTCAGCGGCACTAACTGTGAGTTTGTTTATCACTCAGTGTGACACTAATTCTGTCAATGTCGGGCATGGAGCCTCTTTTTTTTCCTCCCCTTTCTTCAGAAGAGCCCAATCATAATTAACCAAGGCAGTGTCTAATTAGGAGCTGAATAAATCCACACAGGAAAGACTGATTGGTTCATTTTCTTCAACCATCCACCACCTGTTTTGCCCCATTCATTACCCAATTTGTTAATTTTATCTACCCGTTCTCAAGGTTTAATTAAAGACTGAAGAGGCCAGAGATGACATTTTAAAGCTTCTTTCTATCTCACCTTCAGCCAACCAGGGCTAACCTGAGACATACCGCTTGTGACCCTGTGTATGTGCTTGCACGAGAGAGTGCTTAGGTGGAGGGAAAGAAAAAAAGACTATGATAACCTAAGACTAAGATAATCCTTTTAAACAATGGCTGCTTCACAGAAAACAACAATATGAGCACTAAACAGATGTTTAACATGCTTAACAAGTAGTGCTATTTGCATTTGCACGTCACATCTGAAAAACTGTGAAAAACCATTTCAATTTTGAGTCACAATTACACTAATCACACTTGTAATAATATATTTTATGTGTCTGATGCTTGTCCTCCAAGTAAATTACAACCTAGTGAGACATGATTGACAATATTTTTCAGCCAGGCAGATATAAGTATTGTGCTGAAAGCGGGATCACGCAGTCCAAATAATATTTGCATTTTCACCCGGGATGCTTTGTCTGCTCTCTGCCGAAGCGTATCTTATAATCTTTTAGGAGGTGAGAGGGAGCTGCTTTTGTTTGTTTTTGCAAAGATACAAGTGTTTTAACTCACGGCCACACGGGACCCAAAAGTCACAGTGTTATTTCACATCCAAACAAACTCGCTATTTAAAAAGCTCGATAGCTGAACATATCTAAAAGAGGCAAATAAAACATTCTTCAGCCTCCACATTAGAATGAACATCAGACATGCTTTGGGACATGACCGGTTTTTAACTTAAAATGAATCATCGCATTCCACATTTATATCAAGCGCACACTGACAACAGGAGAAGTTAACAGGGTACAGTGTAGAAGAGAGAAAAGAGCCTGCCAGTTACTTACCATTCTTGAAAACAGTCTTCAAACATCCCATTGCTCTATCATTAAAAGGTTTTTACTCAAGAAGTGGAGCTTAACTGAAAGAAAAAGTCATCGAGGGAGGAATCAAGATTCAGACAAGGGAGTACTGGTGGACTACTGTTGGGATTTTAGAGAGGAATGACCTCTGCCTGACTTATCCTGTCTTTTTTGGGGGTGGTGGTGGTTGTGGACTTGGTGATGTGGGGGTCAGAGGTGTGTCGCTGGTTTGGCCTCAGCGTGCCATGTTAATGATGACCGATGTTCTCCAATTAGATGCGCTGACAGGCCCTAAAGCGCTGTGTCATTAATCAAGGGAGTGGCGTGCACAAAGAGAAAATCACATCATGATTTATTGCTCCTCTGCCTCCCTTTCTCACTCTCTTCCCATCCTTTTTTGTGCTTTGGTGATCTAAAGAGGATTCTTGCACTCCTCCTTGAAACTTAATCAATCAGCGGGCACGGGCTCCAAGTGCACCCCATCCTGAGGAGGAACTGCAGGCTGCAACCAGAGTGGCGGCCTGGTGAGACCAATGATTTGCTGGGCTTTTCTGCTTCTTTGAATGCCACTCATATTCTTCAGTGTGAACGGCACGAGTGATAGAAATTGTTCCCACTGTATGAAACTGCGATGTGACCTGTGTTTAGGTCTGAGGTGTCTCGATGGGCACAGAGGTCTGACAACCATCGTGGTCCAGAGGAAGGAGAAAACTCTGGAAATTAGACCGGAGGGAGGACATCTAAAATCACTGTCACATGCATGTCAGCCTAGCCCTGCTCTGTCACACCAGCTCACCATATAGCAGTGTCACCTCGCTAACGCACACAGACAGCCCAGGGGCCTATGACCGGAGGAAGGGGGAGGCGGGGAGGGGTGCATCAACACCAAGAAGGGAAAGGATGGGGTAGGGTTGCAGGACACGGTGGCAGGGGTAGGAAGTTGAGTGGGTGGGATTTGGGGTTTAAGGCAGGCAGACGTGTGCGTGGGAGGGGGTAGCAGTCCGTACTGTACTCACATAGTCTGAATCCGCTTTGGAATCGTAGTATGAAATGGCATTCTCCTGTACAGAAAAGAAAAGTAAAAAGAAAGATGATGAGAGAAGATATAGCAGTGCCTATATCAGCCCGGACCTGCGGTGGTAAGGTAAAGAGACTCATGGTTATATTCAATCACACTGTTCAGCATGAGAATATAATCAGCATCACAGAACACAGAGGAGTAGTGTGATGTGGAATGTCATGAGAAGGTGAGAAGATAGCTGTAGGATGTGCTGCATCTGGACGATGCTTTTGTTAATAAGATGCAAATGTACGTGGCACATGTTTGCGCTTTGTTTGAGACGCTATAGGAACAGTTTCTGGTGCTGTGGAAACTGTTGTCCCCTTGTGTGGCGCTGTGGCATGAGCTCAGATGTAACATGGAGTAAAGTGGTTCGTGTGCGAGCAAAAATAAACTCAAAACATTACTCTCTCTGGGAGTCTTATCAACCTCTGCTGGTTGTGTTTTCAGTCTAGGCAAACAGCTCTCGTGGGAGGGAAGAAACAGAAAAAGCAAAAGAATGAAAATTTATTTGCATTACTTAATTAACAAGTAAAGTTTGTGGTCACCTGCTGAAGCCCCAAATTCAGTTTTCAGCCTTTACCTGGCACTATTCCCAGGATGTTAGCTTCCCTGCCGTGCTTTTTCAGTGAAATGGCATGCTTATCTCCCACAAAGGCAGGCGTGAGGGCGGGCAGGGGCTGCGTGTATCGCCCAGGATCCGTGTGGCCTGCCTCATTATCATGAGAAGGCTGGCTGAGGATGCACTCTCAAGGGCAGCCCAGTGACCGCCTCGCCCACACTGTAAGAGCTGGTCATGGTCTGATGAAGGAGGATAACTGACAGAGAAATAGAGTTTTCTATACAGGTGTACAAAGTCTTAAACAATGAGTACTCAGCCTGATTAATTTACTCAGTTTCTATTAGGCTCTTTCTTACTCCTACTGTTTGGTACATAATTATTCGCATCTCTCAGGTGCTCTGTGCATTTATTGATCTCAAGACAAAAACACAAACCTATACACTCGCATGTATCTATATGGACAGGTCCTCTTTTTCAGCCAGCGCTCATCATCCCGTCATTCTCTTTCAATGTAAAAGCCTTTCTACACACAACAGTCGAGGTCTTGGCACGCCTGCAGCGATAATCAGCTAGTCAGTCATCAGCTCAGTACCAAACAATCCATCAAAGAAAGAAAAAAGCAAAACAAAACAAAACCAAAAAAAAAAGGAAAAAAGATCAAAACTCAAGCTGACACCAAACATGGGGTGGGTGAGTCTGGGCTCAGCTTGTTTGGGAAATTAGAGAGGACAAGAGAGAGGAAGAACAGGATTTCCTTCCCGACACATCTCCCCAACTTACCAGCACTCCCTGTGGCGCCCAGCTCTTTCAGACATCAGGAGTGAGCAAAGTAAGGAAAGGAGCTGAGTGGAGGATCAGAGCAGATCTTTCAGGGAGTACGCTGGGTTAAGTTGGAGGTTAGGGTGGAGGCTCAGGCCAGGCTGATATGAAGGGATGAATTGTGAAGCGAGAGAGAGAGCGAGAGGAGAGAGAGAGAGGACGAGCGATGGGTGGTTGTGGTTGGGTGCAGTGGGGAAAGAGCTGCCAGGGCTAAAAATAGCCCATGCCTCTGCAGAGAGAGAAGAGAAATGAAGTGAGAGCGAGAGAGGGACTATGGCAAAGCAACAGGGTTGTTGTGTCTGCCAGCTGGATTGATCCGGAGCCCAGTCCTGCTTAGACTGGTCCCATGCTTCTAAAGAGTTTACTCTCACTGCTGCGGCATTACAAGTCATTATTCAGAACTGCTTCCTGTAAATAAAAGCTGGGTTCCTCACACCCAAGGGACACCGTCCAGCATCTTTACTCAAACTGTAGTTGCCTACTTCTCGATTACCATTTGAACTGCTGTTTTGCTATGTAGCCCTTATTAGGTCAGACAGTAATTCAAATGTAAAAGCTAAATATGTGACTACATAACAGTTGCACATACTTCCATATAGGACACAAAGGGTCACTAATTTAACACTCATAAAAACGATACAGTCACTAGACCTCAACCTGGTTAAATGCATCTGGGCTATTTTGAACAGCAGCCTCTGCCAATGTCATCAAACTCTAAATGAAGTATTGTGTTTAAGGAGAAAAGTGTCTATAGTCTTTGCCACAGAGTAGTGTAGCTTTTCTGAGGCTCATTTAAAAAAAATTAACAGTTCATTTTCTGTCTTTTTGATGATATTCGTATCACATCTGTTATGATCCTGCTGCTGGTAAACATCATAATCCTGATTGTTTTGCTGCATTCCTGTTTTGCAGCAGCATTGTTTTGTATTCCTAAAAACCAAGCACACCCTTTTTCTTTTACATTGTTGCAGCGACTGCTAATGCCTAAAAGCCCAAACTCACTGTTTAGTTCAGCTCGAGCCAAGCTGCATGACAAAGAGCCTTTGGCAACTTTGGCAAACAAGATCTAAGTAAAGGAGTTAAAAGTCATAAGAAGGTTCTGTCTGGCCTCCCATGGCCAAGTTCCCAGAGATGTGAGTCATCCTGGACAGCGCCGAGGCTCGACCTCTTGTGGTAGAGGCAGCATCCAATGGGGACAGACATTTACCCATCAGGAATCGGATTCATGATCACAAACACTACCAAAAATCAAACTCCTGACTATAAGAGCCTGCCTACTCCACCACACATCCAACCACTCACAAGCACGCACAGAAGACGGGTCCGAGGCCACCATGACCCTTTGAGCATTCACTAGAGTAACATGGCCATCTGCTGTGGCTGGTCACGGGCCTCCACGGGCTCAGGGTCTGGGTTAAACACACATCTCATACAACACCAAGCCAGCAATTATCCCTCACTGATCTCCTTGCCCTCTGCACACGGCTGGCTTACACATGCACGAAAAAATGTATGATCTTATGTCTACAGAAACTGGGTGTGTACATGCAAACTATAGCTTGCATGTACACACCCACAAAACAGAAACACACAAAGTAGGAGAAATTCCCACTGACACAGTGCTATCAGTAAATTAAATCTATCATGCTGAGTGGACCAACAAATTCCAAACAGGAGACAAACACTGAGGTCAGCTGATGATCTCCAGCCACTCCCCTACATCAATCTTCCCCTGCTCATCTCCTACCGCCCTCCTCCGCTCACCGTTATCTTGATCTGCTTCCTCTTTTCTCCCTTTGCCCCATCTCCCCTTCTCCTCCACCCTTCCCCGTCTTATCTTCATCTTTTCCAATCTCTCTTTCCTCAATACCGGCCTCCTCTCGCCAATTTCTGATTTCACCAAAAGCAGCAGCGCGTAGGTTAGATGCCTACTGTTGCTATAGAAACCGCCCCTGTACTCTAGATCACAATGTGACTTTGTCTCCTCGCCAGGGCTCCTATGCCTGCTCATTTTTATGTCTGACCAGATACATGCCTGCCTAGCTTTGCTTTGTTTGTTTTTTTAAATGTCTCTGTGAAAGGTTGTTCTTCTTCATTGTGTTTTCTTCTCACAGGTGATGCATGCTATTTCAAATTCGGCTATTGCTTGTAGTTACACATTTAAACTTCAATATCCACTTTCAGGTGAAGGTCAGAGCCCAAAATTTCATGATATGTGAAGAAGAGCTTGGCAGATAATTCATCTTCTAAAGTGCGTCATAACAATTCTGACTGAAAAATGGCTGGCACCTATAAAAGGATGCTAAATGTAGGGGTACATGTTATGACTGAGCACGGTCGCTGGGGCTCAATCTTCTGAATTTGAATCTGTGAGCTCTCTCAGCATGCTGGCTGCGACAGGTTGACATTTGAATGCGAGACAAGCGCTCCATCATCGGTGGGGACAGATTACAGTCATATTCATATCTCCTCTGGACACCTGCTAATGAATTTATAATTACAGAACACACTTTGTGCTTCTGCTGTGCCCTGGGGTGTGCACACAAGCATGGAGTAACACAAACACACACACAGACACGCACACACTGTGAACCTCTCTCTTGGCCCCGATAGTCTTGCAATCATTCCAAGCACCAGTTTCCCTAATGGAAGCTGACATTATATCAAACACAATAAAGTTTTTCATTTACTGCTCTTCATTAACCCACGCACATCAGCCCATAAGGTACACACTACCACACAAACACATGCACACATGCGCACACAGCTCAGTTAGTGTGAAAATTGAAGTAGAATAAAAAAGGAAAGCTGATACAATGTGATCCGACTCCAGAGAACTAATCTGTGAAGTTTTGCTGGAAACCAGTTAAGATGCTTTACATTTTCACCCCCTTCATATCTCCTTGGCTCTGATTTCCACTCCTATCTTTAGCTAGATACCAGTTTAGCACATGAACTGCAGTCCATTATCCGGCTGGGTGATGAGTGAGAATACAAATCTCTGACTAAGTCAGATTGGACGCTTGCTATTACAGTCTGATTGCACCTATATGAGAATATAGCAGGTAATTGTCTGGAGAATTCACAGCAAGTGTGCGAGCATCATGTCTCCCACCTCCTGCACGCTCTACCCAGGCAGCACATCTCATCTAAAACGTCACATATGTGAAATGTCACATGTTCAGACTTTATCCTGACTTCACTCTCCAGACGTTTGAACTTGATAAAACTGGACAATATTAGAAGGTGATTCTTTGCAGTAAGAGACGCTACCCTTCGTGTTTGGCACACGTCAACTCCTGTGCGCACACCACACACACATAATACAATTTCCGTATGTTAAGCAAGAAATGACTGACATCCAATTTCTTATGGAGACAGAGGAAATACATACACAAGGGCATTCATACTAAAAGGAGAGACATCCAAATTAAATCGGAATACGCCATCAGAAACTAATTTGTTCAGCTCGTTTTCTTTAGTATATATTTAGTACTATATTAATCATAGACATTTAAAAAAAATTGTCAGAAATCTGAGGGGCCTTTTACCACTTTGATCTTGAACTGCAGAGGTTGCCTGTGAATAAAATATGAAACTTTGTTCTTTAGGGGAGCTGTTCTCGCTGCTGGCAGTGTGTTTTTTTTCCCCTTCTCACTGTATGCTCATAAAAAGCACAGTATGTGGACGTTTGTAATTAAAATGCATGGAACATTTTACAGTGCAGGACTTCCACCTATAGCAGACTGCATTTCTGGGGGAGGGGTGGTTGGTGCGGGGCATTGCCAGTCCTAGTGCGCTTGCTGTGGGGTGCAGCTGTAGAGTTATCAGCGTGGGAGCTATTAGTGCTGTGGCTTGAAGCCTTCGTTGTACTTACAGTAACATAACGAGTGGTCATCAGCTTGAGTAGTTCCTGTTCTGTCTCTGTATGTGTGCCAACTCTCCAGTCAGAATGAATACAGACAGGCAGACACGCATTTTTCCAAACACACACATGCACAGAAAACCCTAACTCTCATTAACAGAAGCAAACTACATCTAAAGTCTAAAAATAAGAGGTGCAAACATGTTTCCATTTATGTATTTTTCTGTGGGTTTAAGGCAAAGTATTGCTAATGCCTTTTAACTTCAGCTCTTCAAGGCAGACTGCTGTTTGATGTGTCAGGTCCTTTTTTTTTTAACCAGTGAAGGTTAGAAAAACACACACACACACACACACACACACACACACACACACACACACACACACACACACACAAATCTAAGTGAGAACACAAATGAGAACAGACAGGGAAAAGATGGAGAAACATGCTAATGTAGAACCGTATTTTGTCACCTCGCATATTGTGGTTTTACAGGACCTATTGCCTGCTTCCTGGTTTAGATGCTTCGGTTCTCGTAGGAGAACAATAGCAGGTATTAGCGCAGACACCAAACGGAGGCACTCATTAGTACTCCTGATGACAATCTCAGACACATGAGGTGTCGCACAAATTAACCCCAACAATAACTAGCACCTAGCACCACTGTTTAGTTTACCACCAGGACGAACGAGAGCAGCGCTGTTTCGCTTCTCTCACCGATGAACATTTAACATTTAAAGAAATAAATAATTAGCATCTAATTTTTCTACTTATAGCGTGTTCAGCACCGAGAGTAAAGATGAGAAAGCTTGACACATATTACATTAGGAACTCTAGATATCAAAGAGAGCCTGAATATTAAAAAAAGAGCTAAACTGACATTTGAGCTTTTTATCTTGATAAGTTATCACTGTAGTACAATCTGTGCCTGTTAACACCGGATGAAGAGATTTTAGGTTGTGAAAAAAACAAGATATAAGCCTGCCGCCTGATTCTGTTTATTAGCTCATCTTGATCTGATATTACTGTGTGTGCCCTCTAAAGCCCTGTTAGATGCACTTCCTAAAAAACAGGTAAAGCTGACAAGTCAACGTGGTTGACTCCTTGCTACAAAGTAAAAAGAAATATTGAATTTATGTGTACTCATGCACCAACCTGTGATACAGAAGTAACCCTCAGCAAACTCAGGCATCGTGCTTCTCTAATTCCTTTTTTATTAGTGATCCTTCATTTGATTTCATTCACTTAATGCTTGCAAAACAAAAAACTCATATCTCAGATCATTCTCCGTGCATTTGGATAGCCAAAGAGCAGCATTTCACATCGCATCGCTTTGATAAAGCAGCACGGGTAAATTGGACCTGACATGAAAAAAAAGGTTGTTTTTTGAAGAAATTAAATCAAAACCCCACGTCCAGAGCAAAATTTGATTGATGGGCACACTTTAATTGACTATTAAAATGCAATTACAAACTGTTGTCGGAATGAGCCGAGCGATAGCTTTGCTGAAGCCCCATTGAAAGACAGCAGAAGAGACGATGAGTATTGTTCCCCAGCTCAGGGGAAAGTTTTCATTACTATAAATAATATATTATAGCACAGGAAAAATATACATTGGGAAATATACAGTATGCTTGCACATATGATATTTAACCCATAGACCACTACTTTATTTGTGTTTTTAAAATAGTTAAACATTAAAACTAATGACCTCTCAAAAAAGTGTCTAGTTAAATCTCATTTACCTAACTGGCAATGTTTTAGAAAATCAATTAAAAAATGAGTATTAGTTCCACTAACTAAATTACTAATTCAACTTAAACTCATGGCACAATGTAATGTTTTTTGTTACAAGGTCACCTATACCCATTGTTTCTTTAATATTAGAGAGTTTACCTCCTCTGTTTAGTTATACTGAAGATCTGTTGCACACAACAAATGTAGAATAAAGTCTACCACAAATTTTGAGTTTGAATTTAAGAGGAAAGACTTCACGTACAATACAATTCACGTGAAAAATATTTTGAATTTAGTAAACTGGTAATAAAATAGCGAAGTTCTGCTGCGGTGTAAAAAGAACTATGATTGAATGCAGCCTGTCTGTAAAAGCTTCGAGTCTTGCCCTATTCTATTCTGTCTACTTTTGGAATAATTCATATTTTAAATGCAAACAGTTCTCTCATTTTCACAGTGCTCATATGGATCCTGCTGCTTGAGGTAACCCTGTGAAGCTTCAGGTTTTTAATACTGTCAAAAGAAAGACACCTACAAACAGCAGTAAGCAAAAACCACAACCAGGATTAATTCCTTTATAGACAAGCTTGTGTGTGCTTTTTTATGCTCTTTGTAACACCAATTAACCAGTGCTGCAGCTGAAATGTGGAAAAACCCTGATGTTCAGAGTTGTTTTGTATTTTTTCCCTGAAAAAAAAATCACTGAGTTGGCAGCATGAATAGAGCGCATGTTGTTGTGCATTGATTACATGTATCAGTTTTGATAGCAGGCACCGTTTATTCCTTCATATTGTCAACCTGTGACTGACAGTTCAGGGGGTGCACTGTGTTCATTACTGTAATTAAAAACCTGTTTTTGTTGATATGTTGTTACTGTAACCCTGACACAGGCAACCGCCTATGTCAGCCACGTTGGCATGTGCCAGGATTTTTCAAAGTCTCTCTCTTTAAACACTCCCAGTTCATTAAAAGTTACAAACACAATTCTTACACTATCAGGCAACAACAACAAATACATAATACACATAATGTTGTCCTCTTGTCCTGGTTTAATGGGGCTTTTTATGTTCCAACTTCATAAGAAAAATAAACTGAGGCTAAGCTAGAGAGGGAGGTAATTTTCTAAGAAGGAA
Source organism: Haplochromis burtoni (assembly GCF_018398535.1). NCBI lineage: Eukaryota > Metazoa > Chordata > Actinopteri > Cichliformes > Cichlidae > Haplochromis > Haplochromis burtoni. The sequence goes on from NW_024582461.1 coordinate 1,344,103, forward strand.
AACACATAAGAATTAGTTACTGTAAAAACATGATCACACTATAATATTACTGGTTACACAGGGGTTTGATAGCAAATAGATATCTGCTGGATTCATGTCAGTTTAACATATTGTTTCCACTGTGAATCTGAAATGCTTTGAGCTTTGACTATCAAACAACAGTGAACCTGATTGGGTTAGGGATGTTGGCTTTTCAGCGGCACTAACTGTGAGTTTGTTTATCACTCAGTGTGACACTAATTCTGTCAATGTCGGGCATGGAGCCTCTTTTTTTTCCTCCCCTTTCTTCAGAAGAGCCCAATCATAATTAACCAAGGCAGTGTCTAATTAGGAGCTGAATAAATCCACACAGGAAAGACTGATTGGTTCATTTTCTTCAACCATCCACCACCTGTTTTGCCCCATTCATTACCCAATTTGTTAATTTTATCTACCCGTTCTCAAGGTTTAATTAAAGACTGAAGAGGCCAGAGATGACATTTTAAAGCTTCTTTCTATCTCACCTTCAGCCAACCAGGGCTAACCTGAGACATACCGCTTGTGACCCTGTGTATGTGCTTGCACGAGAGAGTGCTTAGGTGGAGGGAAAGAAAAAAAGACTATGATAACCTAAGACTAAGATAATCCTTTTAAACAATGGCTGCTTCACAGAAAACAACAATATGAGCACTAAACAGATGTTTAACATGCTTAACAAGTAGTGCTATTTGCATTTGCACGTCACATCTGAAAAACTGTGAAAAACCATTTCAATTTTGAGTCACAATTACACTAATCACACTTGTAATAATATATTTTATGTGTCTGATGCTTGTCCTCCAAGTAAATTACAACCTAGTGAGACATGATTGACAATATTTTTCAGCCAGGCAGATATAAGTATTGTGCTGAAAGCGGGATCACGCAGTCCAAATAATATTTGCATTTTCACCCGGGATGCTTTGTCTGCTCTCTGCCGAAGCGTATCTTATAATCTTTTAGGAGGTGAGAGGGAGCTGCTTTTGTTTGTTTTTGCAAAGATACAAGTGTTTTAACTCACGGCCACACGGGACCCAAAAGTCACAGTGTTATTTCACATCCAAACAAACTCGCTATTTAAAAAGCTCGATAGCTGAACATATCTAAAAGAGGCAAATAAAACATTCTTCAGCCTCCACATTAGAATGAACATCAGACATGCTTTGGGACATGACCGGTTTTTAACTTAAAATGAATCATCGCATTCCACATTTATATCAAGCGCACACTGACAACAGGAGAAGTTAACAGGGTACAGTGTAGAAGAGAGAAAAGAGCCTGCCAGTTACTTACCATTCTTGAAAACAGTCTTCAAACATCCCATTGCTCTATCATTAAAAGGTTTTTACTCAAGAAGTGGAGCTTAACTGAAAGAAAAAGTCATCGAGGGAGGAATCAAGATTCAGACAAGGGAGTACTGGTGGACTACTGTTGGGATTTTAGAGAGGAATGACCTCTGCCTGACTTATCCTGTCTTTTTTGGGGGTGGTGGTGGTTGTGGACTTGGTGATGTGGGGGTCAGAGGTGTGTCGCTGGTTTGGCCTCAGCGTGCCATGTTAATGATGACCGATGTTCTCCAATTAGATGCGCTGACAGGCCCTAAAGCGCTGTGTCATTAATCAAGGGAGTGGCGTGCACAAAGAGAAAATCACATCATGATTTATTGCTCCTCTGCCTCCCTTTCTCACTCTCTTCCCATCCTTTTTTGTGCTTTGGTGATCTAAAGAGGATTCTTGCACTCCTCCTTGAAACTTAATCAATCAGCGGGCACGGGCTCCAAGTGCACCCCATCCTGAGGAGGAACTGCAGGCTGCAACCAGAGTGGCGGCCTGGTGAGACCAATGATTTGCTGGGCTTTTCTGCTTCTTTGAATGCCACTCATATTCTTCAGTGTGAACGGCACGAGTGATAGAAATTGTTCCCACTGTATGAAACTGCGATGTGACCTGTGTTTAGGTCTGAGGTGTCTCGATGGGCACAGAGGTCTGACAACCATCGTGGTCCAGAGGAAGGAGAAAACTCTGGAAATTAGACCGGAGGGAGGACATCTAAAATCACTGTCACATGCATGTCAGCCTAGCCCTGCTCTGTCACACCAGCTCACCATATAGCAGTGTCACCTCGCTAACGCACACAGACAGCCCAGGGGCCTATGACCGGAGGAAGGGGGAGGCGGGGAGGGGTGCATCAACACCAAGAAGGGAAAGGATGGGGTAGGGTTGCAGGACACGGTGGCAGGGGTAGGAAGTTGAGTGGGTGGGATTTGGGGTTTAAGGCAGGCAGACGTGTGCGTGGGAGGGGGTAGCAGTCCGTACTGTACTCACATAGTCTGAATCCGCTTTGGAATCGTAGTATGAAATGGCATTCTCCTGTACAGAAAAGAAAAGTAAAAAGAAAGATGATGAGAGAAGATATAGCAGTGCCTATATCAGCCCGGACCTGCGGTGGTAAGGTAAAGAGACTCATGGTTATATTCAATCACACTGTTCAGCATGAGAATATAATCAGCATCACAGAACACAGAGGAGTAGTGTGATGTGGAATGTCATGAGAAGGTGAGAAGATAGCTGTAGGATGTGCTGCATCTGGACGATGCTTTTGTTAATAAGATGCAAATGTACGTGGCACATGTTTGCGCTTTGTTTGAGACGCTATAGGAACAGTTTCTGGTGCTGTGGAAACTGTTGTCCCCTTGTGTGGCGCTGTGGCATGAGCTCAGATGTAACATGGAGTAAAGTGGTTCGTGTGCGAGCAAAAATAAACTCAAAACATTACTCTCTCTGGGAGTCTTATCAACCTCTGCTGGTTGTGTTTTCAGTCTAGGCAAACAGCTCTCGTGGGAGGGAAGAAACAGAAAAAGGAAAAGAATGAAAATTTATTTGCATTACTTAATTAACAAGTAAAGTTTGTGGTCACCTGCTGAAGCCCCAAATTCAGTTTTCAGCCTTTACCTGGCACTATTCCCAGGATGTTAGCTTCCCTGCCGTGCTTTTTCAGTGAAATGGCATGCTTATCTCCCACAAAGGCAGGCGTGAGGGCGGGCAGGGGCTGCGTGTATCGCCCAGGATCCGTGTGGCCTGCCTCATTATCATGAGAAGGCTGGCTGAGGATGCACTCTCAAGGGCAGCCCAGTGACCGCCTCGCCCACACTGTAAGAGCTGGTCATGGTCTGATGAAGGAGGATAACTGACAGAGAAATAGAGTTTTCTATACAGGTGTACAAAGTCTTAAACAATGAGTACTCAGCCTGATTAATTTACTCAGTTTCTATTAGGCTCTTTTTTACTCCTACTGTTTGGTACATAATTATTCGCATCTCTCAGGTGCTCTGTGCATTTATTGATCTCAAGACAAAAACACAAACCTATACACTCGCATGTATCTATATGGACAGGTCCTCTTTTTCAGCCAGCGCTCATCATCCCGTCATTCTCTTTCAATGTAAAAGCCTTTCTACACACAACAGTCGAGGTCTTGGCACGCCTGCAGCGATAATCAGCTAGTCAGTCATCAGCTCAGTACCAAACAATCCATCAAAGAAAGAAAAAAGCAAAACAAAACAAAACCAAAAAAAAAAGGAAAAAAGATCAAAACTCAAGCTGACACCAAACATGGGGTGGGTGAGTCTGGGCTCAGCTTGTTTGGGAAATTAGAGAGGACAAGAGAGAGGAAGAACAGGATTTCCTTCCCGACACATCTCCCCAACTTACCAGCACTCCCTGTGGCGCCCAGCTCTTTCAGACATCAGGAGTGAGCAAAGTAAGGAAAGGAGCTGAGTGGAGGATCAGAGCAGATCTTTCAGGGAGTACGCTGGGTTAAGTTGGAGGTTAGGGTGGAGGCTCAGGCCAGGCTGATATGAAGGGATGAATTGTGAAGCGAGAGAGAGAGCGAGAGAGAGAGAGAGAGAGAGAGGACGAGCGATGGGTGGTTGTGGTTGGGTGCAGTGGGGAAAGAGCTGCCAGGGCTAAAAATAGCCCATGCCTCTGCAGAGAGAGAAGAGAAATGAAGTGAGAGCGAGAGAGGGACTATGGCAAAGCAACAGGGTTGTTGTGTCTGCCAGCTGGATTGATCCGGAGCCCAGTCCTGCTTAGACTGGTCCCATGCTTCTAAAGAGTTTACTCTCACTGCTGCGGCATTACAAGTCATTATTCAGAACTGCTTCCTGTAAATAAAAGCTGGGTTCCTCACACCCAAGGGACACCGTCCAGCATCTTTACTCAAACTGTAGTTGCCTACTTCTCGATTACCATTTGAACTGCTGTTTTGCTATGTAGCCCTTATTAGGTCAGACAGTAATTCAAATGTAAAAGCTAAATATGTGACTACATAACAGTTGCACATACTTCCATATAGGACACAAAGGGTCACTAATTTAACACTCATAAAAACGATACAGTCACTAGACCTCAACCTGGTTAAATGCATCTGGGCTATTTTGAACAGCAGCCTCTGCCAATGTCATCAAACTCTAAATGAAGTATTGTGTTTAAGGAGAAAAGTGTCTATAGTCTTTGCCACAGAGTAGTGTAGCTTTTCTGAGGCTCATTTAAAAAAAATTAACAGTTCATTTTCTGTCTTTTTGATGATATTCGTATCACATCTGTTATGATCCTGCTGCTGGTAAACATCATAATCCTGATTGTTTTGCTGCATTCCTGTTTTGCAGCAGCATTGTTTTGTATTCCTAAAAACCAAGCACACCCTTTTTCTTTTACATTGTTGCAGCGACTGCTAATGCCTAAAAGCCCAAACTCACTGTTTAGTTCAGCTCGAGCCAAGCTGCATGACAAAGAGCCTTTGGCAACTTTGGCAAACAAGATCTAAGTAAAGGAGTTAAAAGTCATAAGAAGGTTCTGTCTGGCCTCCCATGGCCAAGTTCCCAGAGATGTGAGTCATCCTGGACAGCGCCGAGGCTCGACCTCTTGTGGTAGAGGCAGCATCCAATGGGGACAGACATTTACCCATCAGGAATCGGATTCATGATCACAAACACTATCAAAAATCAAACTCCTGACTATGAGAGCCTGCCTACTCCACCACACATCCAACCACTCACAAGCACGCACAGAAGACGGGTCCGAGGCCACCATGACCCTTTGAGCATTCACTAGGGTAACATGGCCATCTGCTGTGGCTGGTCACGGGCCTCCACGGGCTCAGGGTCTGGGTTAAACACACATCTCATACAACACCAAGCCAGCAATTATCCCTCACTGATCTCCTTGCCCTCTGCACACGGCTGGCTTACACATGCACGAAAAAATGTATGATCTTATGTCTACAGAAACTGGGTGTGTACATGCAAACTATAGCTTGCATGTACACACCCACAAAACAGAAACACACAAAGTAGGAGAAATTCCCACTGACACAGTGCTATCAGTAAATTAAATCTATCATGCTGAGTGGACCAACAAATTCCAAACAGGAGACAAACACTGAGGTCAGCTGATGATCTCCAGCCACTCCCCTACATCAATCTTCCCCTGCTCATCTCCTACCGCCCTCCTCCGCTCACCGTTATCTTGATCTGCTTCCTCTTTTCTCCCTTTGCCCCATCTCCCCTTCTCCTCCCCCCTGCCCCGTCTTATCTTCATCTTTTCCAATCTCTCTTTCCTCAATACCGGCCTCCTCTCGCCAATTTCTGATTTCACCAAAAGCAGCAGCGCGTAGGTTAGATGCCTACTGTTGCTATAGAAACCGCCCCTGTACTCTAGATCACAATGTGACTTTGTCTCCTCGCCAGGGCTCCTATGCCTGCTCATTTTTATGTCTGACCAGATACATGCCTGCCTAGCTTTGCTTTGTTTGTTTTTTTAAATGTCTCTGTGAAAGGTTGTTCTTCTTCATTGTGTTTTCTTCTCACAGGTGATGCATGCTATTTCAAATTCGGCTATTGCTTGTAGTTACACATTTAAACTTCAATATCCACTTTCAGGTGAAGGTCAGAGCCCAAAATTTCATGATATGTGAAGAAGAGCTTGGCAGATAATTTATCTTCTAAAGTGCGTCATAACAATTCTGACTGAAAAATGGCTGGCACCTATAAAAGGATGCTAAATGTAGGGGTACATGTTATGACTGAGCACGGTCGCTGGGGCTCAATCTTCTGAATTTGAATCTGTGAGCTCTCTCAGCATGCTGGCTGCGACAGGTTGACATTTGAATGCGAGACAAGCGCTCCATCATCGGTGGGGACAGATTACAGTCATATTCATATCTCCTCTGGACACCTGCTAATGAATTTATAATTACAGAACACACTTTGTGCTTCTGCTGTGCCCTGGGGTGTGCACACAAGCATGGAGTAACACAAACACACACACAGACACGCACACACTGTGAACCTCTCTCTTGGCCCCGATAGTCTTGCAATCATTCCAAGCACCAGTTTCCCTAATGGAAGCTGACATTATATCAAACACAATAAAGTTTTTCATTTACTGCTCTTCATTAACCCACGCACATCAGCCCATAAGGTACACACTACCACACAAACACATGCACACATGCGCACACAGCTCAGTTAGTGTGAAAATTGAAGTAGAATAAAAAAGGAAAGCTGATACAATGTGATCCGACTCCAGAGAACTAATCTGTGAAGTTTTGCTGGAAACCAGTTAAGATGCTTTACATTTTCACCCCCTTCATATCTCCTTGGCTCTGATTTCCACTCCTATCTTTAGCTAGATACCAGTTTAGCACATGAACTGCAGTCCATTATCCGGCTGGGTGATGAGTGAGAATACAAATCTCTGACTAAGTCAGATTGGACGCTTGCTATTACAGTCTGATTGCACCTATATGAGAATATAGCAGGTAATTGTCTGGAGAATTCACAGCAAGTGTGCGAGCATCATGTCTCCCACCTCCTGCACGCTCTACCCAGGCAGCACATCTCATCTAAAACGTCACATATGTGAAATGTCACATGTTCAGACTTTATCCTGACTTCACTCTCCAGACGTTTGAACTTGATAAAACTGGACAATATTAGAAGGTGATTCTTTGCAGTAAGAGACGCTACCCTTCGTGTTTGGCACACGTCAACTCCTGTGCGCACACCACACACACATAATACAATTTCCGTATGTTAAGCAAGAAATGACTGACATCCAATTTCTTATGGAGACAGAGGAAATACATACACAAGGGCATTCATACTAAAAGGAGAGACATCCAAATTAAATCGGAATACGCCATCAGAAACTAATTTGTTCAGCTCGTTTTCTTTAGTATATATTTAGTACTATATTAATCATAGACATTTAAAAAAAATTGTCAGAAATCTGAGGGGCCTTTTACCACTTTGATCTTGAACTGCAGAGGTTGCCTGTGAATAAAATATGAAACTTTGTTCTTTAGGGGAGCTGTTCTCGCTGCTGGCAGTGTGTTTTTTTTCCCCTTCTCACTGTATGCTCATAAAAAGCACAGTATGTGGACGTTTGTAATTAAAATGCATGGAACATTTGTTCAGTGCAGGACTTCCACCTATAGCAGACTGCATTTCTGGGGGAGGGGTGGTTGGTGCGGGGCATTGCCAGTCCTAGTGCGCTTGCTGTGGGGTGCAGCTGTAGAGTTATCAGCGTGGGAGCTATTAGTGCTGTGGCTTGAAGCCTTCGTTGTACTTACAGTAACATAACGAGTGGTCATCAGCTTGAGTAGTTCCTGTTCTGTCTCTGTATGTGTGCCAACTCTCCAGTCAGAATGAATACAGACAGGCAGACACGCATTTTTCCAAACACACACATGCACAGAAAACCCTAACTCTCATTAACAGAAGCAAACTACATCTAAAGTCTAAAAATAAGAGGTGCAAACATGTTTCCATTTATGTATTTTTCTGTGGGTTTAAGGCAAAGTATTGCTAATGCCTTTTAACTTCAGCTCTTCAAGGCAGACTGCTGTTTGATGTGTCAGGTCCTTTTTTTTTTAACCAGTGAAGGTTAGAAAAATGGCTCTTTATAATTCCAAGTCAATGAGAAGAGTCAACAGGCAAACTGGAAATTAAACCGCTGGCCCGGAAGAATAAGAAAACAAGAGAAGGAGAGAGCTATTGAGCTGAAGTGAAACTCAGATAAAGGGGTGTATGATTGAGGCCTTGGGCGCGGCTGCCTCGCTCTCTCTCTCTCTTGCTCTCTCATTGGCATGCTCTGTATCTCGAGGCTTTTAAGCGATTAGGGAGCTGCTGAGACCATGGCGTCCAAGCATAGCTCCATGCAGATGTTCATTTGTATGCCAATAAACAAATGTGCCCCCAGATTAAAGCTCCAATACACAGTGCAAATTCAGCAAAGTGAATGACATTCTCCATGGACAACTCATCAATGTCTTGCTCCTCTTCACGCACAACCCCATGCCTCCTCCGAACTGCACGCTGACTTCAAAGACTGGCAATGATGGGCAAAAATCCGTGAGATATTAGAAGAAACGAGTGAAGAAAGAGAAGAGTCTTGATTATTTTAAAATGAAAACGAAATAGTTTATTTGAATACATTATATTACGTTATATGTGCCCCCAATTTGGCCCATGAATCTGCAAATTCCCTTCTTTAAGTCTCTCTTTGTAAACACCCTGCAGGTCAAAGATGCCAACTTTTTTTCTCCTCTTATATCCTTCCTCCCTCTCTTTTCCTCTTTCGTTTACATCTCTGCTGTGCTGTCTTTTTCTTTCAGAGCCTGACACTTTCCCTCGGTAAAAGCAGTTAAATCAGTCTGTGAATATTTCAATCCTGTGATAAGGAAAGAAGGCTTTGTCCTGCTGCACTCTGGGTAATGCTGCACTCCATTGTTGGCTGACAGGGCTCCATTGAGTAGCAGGTTTTAACGCTGATAGCATCACCACCCTGCATGGACACAGTGCCAGATAAAAAGCCTATCCAATGTGGCACACGCATGCCCACACCTCCAAACAAGCCTGCAATCTGATCATCACAGGAAAAGAAGGAAAGAGGTGCTGTAACACCAAATAAAGACAAATAAGATAAACAGGGCGTGACAATACTAACGCTATCATTGGATTCCCAAGGGATTTGATAAAGCAAATGCAATTACGTGCGTCTAACATTGTACGGCTTCCATAGCTGAAGTGACCAATCACATACACTCCAGCGCTCTGTGTGGACCCCCCCCCACTCACACTGCAGCTTGGTATGACACTGGTTCTATGCTTATCTTAGCAAAATGTTTCCAGGTTGCATTTTTCTCGGAGGGCTGAATGCTGCTTTTCATTTCACTGATGTTTTTCAGCCATTTTACCACCGCTAGTCCGTAGAGTCCCTAAAAGTCACCACCCCCTCTTTACAGCCTGACTGAGAGTGCCCAATCAACAATCAGCGCCAGCCAAAGGAAACCTGTTATTTTCGACCCCATAATCATTTCCATCACATGCCTTGCTGTACCTCACAATGATTTGAACATTGAAATGACAAAGGGAACCCTGCTTTAAGATATCTGCAGATAGGAACCAAGGACAGCAGGGACAGAATTCATCAAGCGAGTGCTAAAACCCAAGCAGGAATCTTTCCTCAGCTGCAGCATAACCAAGCTCTCACCGCTCACAAAATGACAGCCTAGCTGATGAGAGGCATCACTTTCCTGGAAAGCTGTGGTGGCCTCAAACACAGAGAGAAAATGAGCAGGTTTCTTGCAAACATCCTATCTAATGGAGGCAAAATGAGACAATATGGGGCTGTACCTCTGCAGTTAATAAATGGGTATCACCAGAGATCAAGGCAAGAGTGCTTCTTGTGTACAAAATTTTGGACAAAACCTAGAGATACCTATAACTAGATAACTAGAGATAACTATACTCATACTTGGAGGCTAATTGATATTAAATTACCATCTGATTACATATTTATTTGCAACAGTGCGGCCTTGGCCTCCTCCAGCTAACATACAACTTTAGCTAGCCCCGCCTCTCACTAGCAGCTGAACACATGGACAGCAGCACAGCAAACTCAGTGAAGCACCTTAAAGAATGACAGCCCGGTCTTTATGAAGAATTTCATGATATCAGTAAAGTTGTTTCAACAACAGTCAAGTATCAAACAACTGTCATAAATACTGACTTGGCCAGGGCACACGTTAATGTTAATGTTAGCTGTTTAATTATTGGCAGCTACTCACGTTAGCCACCTGTTAAATGATCGTAAAGTTATTGCTTATCAGCTTTAAACCAAATAAAGGTTAGTTTCATTACCTTGCTTTGTCTGTGAGTCCTGAATTTGGCTTCTTTTTTGCCAAACCCCCATGACACTATGGCTAATAATAAAACAATAAATTTGATGTGGGAGTTAAGCAGCAGATGTTATCAGTTTTGAACTGCAGTGGTAATAGACATGTTAATTTAACAGGATTATGCAATTATGTGCCTCTAAAATATATTATGCTTCTAGGCTGAAGCTGAGAAAGGTAGATATCAGTAGCTAGAATGAAACAACAGCAACTTACCTTAATTACAGAATTACAGGAAATAAATAGAGCTGCAGCTGATTACATGTGCATGGACAATAGCGTTCTAATCTTTGTTTACAAAAACTATACCTCTTATTTAAGGTTAAAAGGTTATTTTCCCTCTGTGGTATCAGAAATGGTATTGAGTATTTTCCTGGCTATTGATATTGAGTTTGAAATTCTAGTATTATGACAACCTTAAATGTTACATTGTAGAAAAGCTGAAACTTACATTAATAAATAAAGTTTCTGATATTTTTTCTATCACTTTAGGATTTAGCAGATGTAAAAATTGTTATAGAGGAATAGGGATTTGACACTGAACTGTAACTAGGATTGAAGGGAATGGATGAATATATGATCAATATTAAGTGCAGTAGAAAAAGAAAAGTACCCATCACACTTATGTTAATATATCAGCAATTACCACTTGTTGGACTTGCAGGCAAATACACAGTGCCTAACTCTAACTGGATGTACAGTAGGTGATCAATATTATCTCTCTCTCCTCTAATTTCTAGTCATCTCTACACTGTCAGCTCTATAACAAAAGAAATGTATTTTTTTCAAGTCCCCAAGGTTGCTGTAGAATAGTTATCTATCAGTATATGATCTATTCATTTAGTCTTTAAGACTAAACGTCAACATCTCAAAAAGTGAGAATACTTGAATACAGAAAGCTGTATCTCAAGTGCTTATCAGTCCATTGTGACTTCGTTTTTTACTATCGAGCTCTGACCAGAAGAGCCAACAGGCAGCAGGTTTACCCTTTAAAATAACATTTCATGGGCGTTAGCCATGTGTTCAAATGGGAAAATCAAGTTCTGCAGCATAACTCGGTGGATTTCTCTGACTATTGATTCCCATCTCCTGTGAGGCAGAGGGATCGATCAGTGGGATTTAGACATGGGGGCCACTTTCTCAGCCCTCCCTCCTGGCCTGCATGCCGCATCACAGTTGGGCAAACTCCTCCTGACAGAAGGCTTATTGACATCTCTGAACTTTTCTTTCTCTGTCATCTTTTTTTTTTTCTTAATGTTTCTGCACTTTAATGCTTCTTCCATTCTGAGTCACCTTACACTTTGTGATGTCCCCCCTGCTCGTGTTTTTGTGAAAAGGTGTTTCTTAAGGTAACAGCAACACATTAGTTATGAAACGTTGGGGGAAAAATACCTCAGAGAGATGAGAAAAGAGTCTGAGTGGGAAAAGGGGAAAAAAAGGTGAAAAGGACATTTCCACCTCAGAGCGCACCACTTAAACAAATTACAACGGTCTGCAATCAAGGAGCTGAAATTACCAAACTGCTGGGTCACCACAGCAACCAGAAGTCTGATCAAAGCTGTGAGCAGCACAGCAGTTGATAGAAAAATGAAGGGAGGTAACAGGGGAGGAGGTGCTAAAGGGATGGGAGAGCTGAGGAGACGAGGGAAACTGCGGTCAAAACACAGGTTTAGGTTTTAACTGTACTGGCATAAGACTAACAAATCAGTTGATCAGGAGTGTCTTAATCAGCACATATTCTTCAAGCACAGATTACCAGCTTTCCTATTCTATCCTATCCCTTTTATCCAATTTCCTATTCCTATTGTTGTTGTGGTTGTCAGTGAGTATGAGCACGAGTTATGTTTAATCCTTATTCTACTGAGCCCCTCACACCATCACGTTTGAAAGGGAAGAGACGTCCTTTTCAAACAGCGAAAAAGCAAAATGTGTAGGAATTTCTGTCCATATATCCCATCCACATATTTTTCCCTTCCAGTGATGAGCAGATGGAAGGCCGTTCCATGGTTCAGGATTCAGTGATAACACTGTTTACGAGTTCTATTACGTGCTCGGCAGGCTGCGAGCACTCTGTCTCAGTGCAGCTATAAGGAAGTGGAAGGGGTGAAAGCTCACAATGGAAATAGATGCAGTTTATTTGTGACTATGCTTATCAGTGTTTGAAATAAGAACTGTGCGTTAAAAAACGGGTTCACACGGCTATATTCCAGACTTTTTTCCATCAGCCCTTTGCAGCGGAGACGTTTTGAGTTTGGTTCTGCTAACACAAGATGGATTCAGTTTTTATTTACAAGGTCTGTAGCTGATGTTTGAAAAGAGGACTGGATATCCCATAAAACACAGAACCACACCAACAGTTTGATTACTGTTTTGAATAGCAAAAGCTATAATTACAGGAAAAATAGGCTTTATGCTGTCAGATTATGATTTGTAGATATTAAACTACAAAAAGTCCTGGTCTAATCAAGACTCACTGTCCCATCAAGTTGATGGCAGAATTTGATGTCTGAAAGAAGTTGAAATAACATTCCTTGTTATTTTCAGCAGCCCATAAATGTCTGGGAACTGAGGAGACCAGCTGCTGGACTCTTGGGTCTTCCTTGTGGTATTTTTTATTTCATGATGCAGCCAGTGTTTTCAGTTGTTGAAAAGTCTGGACTGCATGCAGCCCACTTCAGGACCTGGACTTTTTATCTAGGAAGCCATACTTCTGTAATAGATATAGTATGCGGTTTATCAGTGTGTTAGTGGAATATGCAAGACCTTTCCTGAAAAATCCATCTGGACAGGAGCACATGTTGCCTTAAAACCTGTAATACCTGTCAGCACTGATGGTGCCTTTCCAGATGTACCAGCAGCCAATTCCATAGGCAGTAATCCATCCCCATCAGAGAGGCCCAGTTATGACAAGCTGCCTGCTTGGTCCCTACCCTCCTTTGTCCAGAGGATACGGTGTCTATGTTTTCCACAAAAAAGTCACATTTTACTTCTAAAAATGTTAATGTGAAACCACCTGAGGGCACAAAAATAATAGGCATTTAAATATTAGTTTCTGGCCTTGTCCCTAGTTCACAGAGATTTCTCCAGATTTTCTGAATCTTTAGATGATATTATGCACTGCAGATGACAAAATCTTTAGTTTTCACCACTTTTAAGGGAAAAACACTATTCTGAAAGTGTTGCACAATTTTAGTCAAACTGGTTTTTGCTTATCATTACTTCAGAAAAACTCCAAAATATGCTTTTTATACCCAATCATATTGACCTGTTGCCAATTAATTCCAACTTTTTTTTTTAAATGTGTTGTGTCACAGAAATTCAAAATGCACTAATATTTTTGATGAATTAGCAACAAACTTCTATGTTTTCTGTGGTCCACTGTGAGTAAAGTTGTGCATATCATTCCATTCTGCTTTTCAGATAACATCCCAATATGTTTATTATTGGTTTTGTACATTTATAACAAGCTAATTTACTGTCAGAGATATAAGCATTGTCGAGTGCTTTGTATAACAGCTAAGGTTAAAATGTGCTTTCTACCTGAAGACTATTTAATGTGAGAATCATCTTGAATGGCAGCTTTGACTTTAATATCAGTCCACTTAAATTATATATAATTTAATATATAATTTTTCCTCTTTTTAAAACTCATTAACCTTGGTCTGTTTTATGCCAAATTACTAATTTACTCCTAACTCCTGCACATATAAACAATTCTTAATTGTTGGCACAGTAGTGTGTGCTAACAAAAAAAAATCGAAACGTCTTCCTTTTAGTTAATACAGTAAAATGAAGAGATAATAACAAGAGGCAAGTAACATTTTCAGATAACCACAGAAAAGGAGAAATAACACATAAGATTAACATGTAGAGAGGAGCCAGGGACAGGCACCCTTCATTTCTGTCTATTTTACCAGAATTTGAATGTGTCCAAGGCAGCCCTCATAAGACTAATGTATTCTGTGGTTAATGGAGCTGGTTGCTTCGAGGGCTGGGCTGAGAGTCGCCACAATGATTCTCACTCATTTCCTCTGAAGGGCCAATTATCTCAAATAGAGGCATTATGAAAGGAGCCGAACTTGGTCAAGTGAACAAACCCTTGCAGCTCGCGCTCCCAGCACTTCAGGTCATGTTACACCTCTAAGGGGACCTATAGTGATTTAAGGACATTTAATGTGGCTGGAAATACTGACTAAATGTAGCTACTATAGAAGGGTGACAAATTAAAGAAAAACACCCACAGTATGTTAGTGATGTCTGTTGGTGTTGATTAATATGAGTATCTGAAATGCTACAATAAGAATGAAATATTGTTCTTGCAAATCCTTGGTGACGGACAGATTTTTAACTGGATTTAGTGGATTTAGGTCTGATGACTGAAAAAGGCCACACAATGTGCTTTTTCTTATCAGATCATTTCAAGACCCCTCATGCCCTGTCATCCTGGAAGAGACCCCTCCCAGCACGATCAGAAACACTTTATATTGATTTGCACAATCCTTTCCTTTCAGATTATAAGCATGGCAGCAAAATGCCCCGACAGCATAACAAAGCTGCTGGGCTAGGGGTGGAGGGGGGTCAGGTTTTTCCTTTAATTTGTCACCTGTATGTACATGTGCTGAGAGCCATAAAGAGGTCACATGAATACCACTATTATGTATGAGAGTGGGTGGCTGAGTGGAGTTGAAGAGAGAGAAGCAGAGAGAGAGAGAAGAAGAGAAAGAGAAGGAGAGATTGTGTTGTCCTATGATGAAAGGCTTGATTGATTAGAGAGTGATGATTGCAGTAAATGGCCTGGAAGATGGCTCCATCTCTGTTTCCCGTTTTCTCCATCTCTTATACCTTCTTCCCTCACTCACTTGCTTTCTCACTTACACCTCTCTCACTCTCTCTCTCATTCCCGTCGTGCTTCTCTTTGTCACCCCCTCTTCTCCCTGGTTTCATCATGGCAACCCATCAACACAGCGCCTCTTTCTCTCTCTCTCTCTCCTAATGGCACAGCTATTAGTACTAATGCATTTCAAACATACAGCAGCTGCCACATCGCAATCTGAATGAAAGGACATGTCTTCCTCCAATCTCTCCAATCTCTGTCCTTTCTTCATCCAATCTTGTGTCTCGGTCCTAATGTGCTGCGCCTTATGTCAACTCTTCCTCAGATATATGACAGTGGTCATCAACAGCAACCTCTATACGTGATATGGGACGTGTGGCTGATAATAACATTGCTAATATACCTACAAAGTAGCTCGCCAGATACATTTATATATATATATATATATATATATCGATAGATAGATAGATAGATAGATAGATAGATAGATAGATAGATAGATAGATAGATAGATAGATAGATAGATAGATATGTAGATAGATGATGGATCCCGAATCCTCTCAGACATGACTGGAAAAACATTGTATGAGGTTTGTAAATTCTTGCATTCTTTATTTACTTGTTACACAGCGTCCCAACATTAAAACTACTAAAACCAAACTTTTTTTACCTCTAGCCAGAAGATTGCAGAACTCCCCAAAAGTGTTTAACAAATGTCTAACTCGCTGATATCCACACTGAAATACGAAGTCATAATTACGTTGTTGGAACAATATCTGTCCATCTCCCAGCCCCGTCTCTGCCAGTAGCAAAATGTGAAATATAAGAGAAATTAGGGCTGTGTGATATAACGATAGATATCGGACGTCTATCGTTTCATTTTACACTCATTTGTTTCGCAAAATAAACTGTTTACAGCCATATTTTTTCATCGTTTTGATGGTCACTGTAGTGGCTATATTAATTTCTTAAAGTTCTCTCTTTCTCTTATATTTAATATAACCACACTAAGGACGGACAAGCGCCTGTTTTCATGCGTTAAAACCATAGCGTGTCCGCTTGTTTATTTTCCACATAAACCTTTCACAATAAAGCTCAAGATCCTGTTGAGACTTTTCAAAATAAACTGAATCACGTGAAAGATTATGCCGAGTATTTATGGATGAGAAGCAAAAAAGAGCCGTCAGATGCTAAAAAATAAACCTTACTCAAACGTTAGAACAGGCTTTTCCCCGCAGCATGCTGCGTATACTCAGCATGCTGCGGGGAAAACGGCGGCTCACAAAGAAAACGGCGGCTGTTACAACCTATGTCTAAAAATGTATCGTTTCATGCATCTGTTAAAACACTCGACTCCAGGTACATGACGCGCAGCTGGAAACACTTCCCGCAAGTCGAGCTGCCCGATATTCACAGAATTTACAGAAAATGTAAAAATTTTGTGATTTATATCGTTATCGGATGATAGATGTCTTATATCGGGATATGAGATTTTGGTCATATCGCACAGCCCTAAGAGAAATGGTTTTTTTTTTCATGACAGTCAGCATTGTTTTGTAACTGAGGTATACTAAGTAACTAAGATATATTTCATGTTTGTAGCACATATATTTTCCAGCGCCTTTAGCAGAGGATGCATCACCATCCTGGGCGATCGTGGCTCAAGAGTTGGGAGTTCGCCTTGCAATCGGAAGGTTGCCGGTTCGAGCCCCGGCTTGGACAGTCTCGGTCGTTGTGTCCTTGGGCAAGACACTTCACCCGTAGCCTACTGGTGGTGGTCAGAGGGCCCGGTGGCGCCAGTGTCCGGCAGCCTCGCCTCTGTCAGTGCGCCCCAGGGTGGCTGTGGCTACAATGTAGCTTGCCATCACGTGTGTGAATGGGTGGATGACTGGATATGTAAAGCGCTTTGGAGTCCTTAGGGACTAGAAAAGCGCTATATAAATACAGGCCAAGTGGCAATATTTTCAACTAAATCACCAAGTAGTTTGTATTGCCTAAAACTAACCAAGTAGTTTTTAATGATAATTAATGAATTGAACAAAATTATTAATGTATTAAAAAATAGAAATTCCATTAAAAATCTTTGATGTGTATAATGCTAACTTGGCTCTCTGGTGTGAGCAGTGATTGAATTGCCCCACCAGCACCAACCCCTCTGACCTCTTAAGTGGGACTTTTTCACCTATTAAATCCGAAAAATGCTCATTTTCTCTGCATGGACAAGAATCAGTTCACAAATCAGTAGATCAAAATAAATTTGGGAAATTCATGTTTCAGAAAAAAAAACCCCATAAACAAGTGTTAGATCTGTATCTGGAAATATGACTTAGAGGTTGTGACTACTGCATGAACTACAATGAGATGTGCTGCGTCTCCAGATATCTACGTCTACATTTAAATTACAGGCCTCATTACGTCATTTTATCATATATGAAGTTCAAGTGAATCAGGAACTTCCAGATTTTGCTATGTATGGGACAGAACCTAAAACAGGACATCTGGCCCTTTTACTGCCCACCCCCAGTTTCTGAAAGAGAGCCAAATTCAAAATCACATTACCATTTCCAACTATGCAAATACAACAGATAATCACAGAATACAGCCTCTGTCTTTCAACAGCATATCTTATGTCTCATTTAATACACTATATTTTGATAATGGCAGTAGTTTTGCTGTTTCAACAACACCATTGTCCATAAGCCTAACGTGCCTGCAGTCTAAGCAGCATAACCTGACAGAAGAGATGGGGTATAAAGACTGGGGAAAACCTCCCTGCACATTTTAGACGAGACTATGTCCCATGTAAGTGGATATAATATAATTTTTGCATTTCTGTCATGCTATAAACATATAAAAGCGCTTCTATATAAAAGATTACAATTTTAGTGTGAAGCCAAGCTGCTCCAAAACCCCTCTAGCTGCAAATTCAGCTTCAAAAGTCGCTAACACGGGGTATGTATTCGCTGGTGTTCTGGGAGAAAAACCATTAAAAGCAATAAAACATTTCAGCAGCTACTTTGAGCGGGTAAACACCCAGGCAATCATATTACCAAGAGAAATGCACTTTCCTCTGCAGGACGGGATTTAAATGACACTCTAAACACCTCGCATGCAGACTTTCAGCAGTGGTCAAAGCTGTAAGACCCGGGACTGCTTAATCACTTCATTCTGATACAGAAATATTAGACGTTGCTGACGTTACTCTGAGCAGTTTCATAGTGCTCCACTGTCACGCAGCCAATTTTCAGTATACAAAACAGAGATATGTGATACTTGGCTCTAAAGATGTTGGTTCTCTTTGCCCTTAAGAGAAAAGCACAACAGCACTGAAATGACTCGAGTCGCCTGGGGATGACTCTGTTGCCAACACGGTAGCCGGGTGTCACAGAGCGATGGGCACCTGACCTTGAGAAATCAGCGGCAATCCAACACTTTAATGTCTATTTCACACACCATTTGATTCCAATGGATTTAAAACCCTGAACGACCATTTCAACAGTTGTTACGATCA
The DNA here is from genome assembly GCF_018398535.1 of Haplochromis burtoni. Taxonomy (NCBI): domain Eukaryota; kingdom Metazoa; phylum Chordata; class Actinopteri; order Cichliformes; family Cichlidae; genus Haplochromis; species Haplochromis burtoni. Next base: position 1,362,705 of record NW_024582461.1, read on the forward strand.
ACATTTTGACATCCATAATGTCCAGCAGTCGGGGTGGTCAGGCATCGCCTCTGCAGTTAAACCGGGAAAATGCTCGAATGTGTGTGTGAGAGCGAGGCGGGGAGAGAAGAAGTGAGGTCTTCCCACTGCATGGGTAACAGCTGCGATGGCAGCCGCTATGAGGAACAAGCGTGTCATTGAGTTTCTATGATGTCACTCTTTGGCGAGGCAAGCAGATGGGCTGGGCCAGGTACAGAACCTACCATTAATAAACACATACAAATGAATACCCACTCGCTGACAAACACAGCCACATTATGCATTTTCGACCCAGAGCAGAGAGCACGCGCACCCACACACACGAGCTCTACCAAAATGCACCGTCTCGCATGCATAAACACCTTTTCTCTTCATTTGACAGACTGCTCCACCCGCTAGTTTAAGATGCAACACATTTCGCCTAATATACCCAAAGAGCATGCAGCCCTAATCTAATTAGAGTGTCAGTCAGCAGAGTGTTCACCCAAAGAGAAATTAGGAGAGCACAAAATCTACAAACAGGAGGAAAAAAAAATCTTGCAGGGATGTGGCATATCTACCACCGCCACCACCTTTTTGTGATATTTTTTAATGGTTTCACAGTTGCCCCTGCTGAGATTCATTACCTGTTCTAATTATAAAGGCAAATGAAATCAGCTCAATACATTATTAATAGAGAAACACTATTAGGATTCATTTGCAGTATTTGCAACAATATGGTATATTCCAAATGTTTTCATGGCTGATTAAAGACACATAGGGAGGGGAAAAAAAAGGTTTATGAATGTGATGGAAGTGCTGAAGGTTAGAGTGCGAATGAGACTGGTGACTGGACAGAAAGAGATGCAAAAAATGAAGGAGAAAAGGCAAAAGAGTCGAAACAGAGGGACAGAGAGAGGTGTTCTGGAGGGGGAGGGTTAGTTTAAAGAGAGTGCTGGCTTTTCCACACGAGGAGGTATTGATGCCATATTGGACGGAGCTACTTATGAACAGGTGTGCTGTGCTTGGTCCCTGTGACCCAGGCTTCACTTCCTGCATGGTTACACATCCCATTGAGGTGCATCAGATCCGGGCAGGGAGAGGCAGGCATCAACCCCACTCAGGTCTAAGATGAAGGGACATCCACACTGCAGCTCTGTCCCTTGGACCAGCAGGGTGAGACGGAGGATTGCAGAACCAGCCCCACCCCAAGAGTACAGCTTTAGAGTGTAAGCAACCATGAATAAAAATGGACTTGCAGGGAAGTAGGCTTCATAATAATTATTCGTTTTAAAATCAGTTAAAGCCTTTTCTCAAATATCCCCCAGGAGGCGTGGGGTTAAAAATCCATTTGTGAGAAGTGTACCATGACATCGAGCTTGTCTCCCTGGAGACAGAGGATGTGACAGTAGGGAGTGTGCATGCGTCGGGTGAGGCTATATATACATGCATATATGTGTGCATTGTGTGTGCAGGGCATCTGAATGTTTGCAAATTTGAGAGTCACTGGAGCACACCGGCTCAAAGACACACAAGCCAGAGTAATACCGTTTCTCCTTTTTTAGATTTCAAGAGCAGATGTCTAGTATTTTAAAAGGTCAGCTGCAGGAGAATGTAATGTTCAAGTTACTACGGCCCGCAAAACAAAAAGAGCAAAAGCTTTATATACCATAAAAATAACAACCCCAGAAGTAATTTTCAAGCAATTTTAAGTAAGCAATTTCAGGGTGTATGGATATAATGCTAAGGTCATAATGTGCATTACTGTTTTTTGTACTAATCACCACATTGTCTCTGTGATGCTGATCACATTGTCATCAAAGGGTTACCTTTAAAGGTGTTAAATTGAGGGGAAATTGGAAAGCAGATGACAGGAAGATAAACCAGTTTGCCTAGAAAAGAAAAAAGGGAAAAAGGCAGAAGTCTTGGAAAGGAGGGAGAGGAGCGGGTGTCCTACTTTACCGTCACACCATCTTGCCAGACGTGTTCCTTCTGAAGCTGCTCTGCTTCTCTGGCCAGTTTCTACAAGGTAGCAAAAAGAGAAAAAAAATAGCAGTGTCAGTATCAGAAGTCAATAGAAAATTGATTTGTTTGCGTGTGTGTGTGTGGGGGTGTTTGTGTGTGCCACGGACAAACAGACAGAATGGAAATGGTGACCTTGTTCCCTATAAAAGCTGATGATTAGAACGGCAGCTGTCCTCCTTTAAGCACCGGTCTCACAGCACCAGGAGATGAGCATTCAGTGTTTCCCCTACCACTGCCCTATATCCTCTCCAACTTACAAAAAATAAAATAAAATTTAAAAGACAAATTAAAAAATAAATGTTATTATTATTATTTTTATCTGCACTGAAATAACAATTATAAGCAAGAAAATATCCAATTTTCATCGTCTCAGTCAACCTAAAAACTGTTTGTTCAGTTTGTTAATGCTTTATTAATCTTATACAGTGCACTCTCTGTATTACAGTGTAGAAAATATCACTTTGCACTTGTATCTTCAAATCCATGTCTGTCTAATTGACATACTGTATGTAGTCAAAACTTTAGGATTTAATATGTAAATAATATTCACACTTGTTGCCAAGAAGCACACCGAGAGTCCAAATCCCCACCAAGGCAACTCACACTCTGGTGATAATTTAAGGCAATAGTATTATATTTTGTATATATTAATTTAATTTTCTTTGTTCTTGCTAAGTGTACTTTAAGACGTTCGTAGTGCAGTAAAAACGTATATATGACACACTGTTTGATTGCACAAACACTATGTAGGAGTGGGTAATGGGTAATAGGTACTGATTTGTAAATAACTGGACATGGTTTGTGAAATCTGAAAGGCTAAGGCTGTGCCATATCATATTGCCCACATTAATACTTGATACATTTTTACCTGATATGAAAGTGTCACATTACAATAACAAACATATGCATATGTTCCATGGTGTGTACAACAATGAGACAAGCCCGGGTATGTCTGAGAGCAAGAGCCGCTTGTCAGTCTCCAACGGCAATTAGGTATCTAGTTCTGCAAACTTGCAACCCAAACGTAAACAAGTCAACCAAACATCGCTTGTTGCACTCCATTCGACAGAAAGTTCAAATGGTAGATAGAAATTTCTTATGTGGTTACATGATGGAAAAGCAGAGCTTTAAGCAACTGGTTAAAAATCTCAACCCAAGATACAACATCCTAGTTATAAAATATTTTTCACTTTTATTATGTGACAATATTGTGGAGATCCTGAAGAGTTAGCTAATTGCTTTAGCTCTTGTCAAAGTGAAGTGCTACATAGTTATGTTATGCTTTCACTAAATAGTTCCAGGGCAAACACTACTAAAGCTACTTTTGTGCGTATATTCCCTTCATGCTGTGTTACTGGAAATATTGCTGAGTCACTGCTATTGCACTACAATGCTGCTGCTGGCTCCTTGTTTCAGTAGATTCACACTTTAAATTAGGAAGTGCGCCATCTATAACAGTAGCCCAAAGATAAGAAGAAGGATGGAAAAAGTCAATATAACCTTTAACTAATTCCAGGTGAACCTTTGAGCCAAATTTGAAGAAAATCCCTCAAAGGGCTCAAAAGATGTTCATGAAAAAAGACAAAGATCATAGAAAATGGATGGATGGATGATTTTTATTATAAAATTATTATTTTTATATAAGATGTTATTACATATTGCACAGGTAATAATAATCTTATACTGTAAGTGTATCCATTTATTTGAGAGCTGAGACACAATGTAAACAAATGTGACATAGTACCATACAATGTTTACAATAAGTACTGGTGCTGATCCTCATCGCTCCAAACAAAGACTCATCTTGAATGGCTGTTTGTCAATAATATCCATATCTTTCCACGCATGCAGATAAGAGATGGACATTAACCTGAAAGGCAGTGTTTGCTATGATTTAAAATTGTTATCTTCAGCTGCAGTCAAGTTAAGAATGCATTATTTGATTTAGTCCATATTGACAACAGAAGTTTCTGTGCACCATGACTTTTATATTTAACGCGCACATTTCTTAAACACCAACGCGTATGCTTATCTTGTTAAACGTTCTAACACCCTGGCAGCACACACTTCTTCTTTTTACTGTTTTTTTCTCTCTCAATATGCACAAATACTCTCCATCAACACAGACAAGGGTCACCTTCGTGATAACGTCAAATATGAAACTTGATTTTTTTTCCCCCTCATGCAGTGAAACAACAACGGCCAAATAGAAGAGTTGCTGAAAATCGTGTCATAAAATGTCAGTCAAAAGTCTGACTGAATATAAAGTGTTTTAACTTGAGCTTCTGTTACTATTCTGCTGACATACACATAATATTATCATCTTAAACTGATATTTAGCACCACTGCCCGTGATGTTCTTTCATGTTCTAACATCATTTCCTATGATGTGGTTCATCCCTGTAGAAATTTCTCTTACAGGAAGTCGTCCAAGTGGCAAATACGCCTCCTACCTCACAGTGAAACTCACCCTCCTTCCCTCTTGTGCTTCAGTATCTAGGTTTCCCCAGCCCTCTAGGGGGCGATGTTATTTTCGTCACAGAATAGTGTGATCAGCCACAAATCCCAAGGCTCGAAAAATTACTAACCCTAATTTAGACCCCTGCTGCAAAGAGATCTCATTCATTTGCGGAGCTACACCGAAGGAGCCTGTCCCCTGCTATGAGAGCCTTTTTATCTACAAAAAACACGCAAGACATAAACTGTCATTATAGTGGAAGCTGTCCTATTTCTATTAAGTGCCCCGCCCACCCCATTTCTGCAGAAACAATACATCTCAATGCACGCACACAAGCTCTATGTGTGGTCATGCGGGATGTTAGTAAAGATAATTGCTTCGCTCTAAGCATGTACACAATGTGATATCACTAGCATAATTTGTGGCGTGCGGTAGCAATAAATTTGGATCTTTAAAGCCACTTTTGCATTGTGCTATTAAGCACCTGAATAAGCTTTTAATAATGATTTCATTCATTTCCTGTTGAGACAATAGAAAGCTAAGACAAAGAAATAAGGATCTAATTAGCTTATTGAAATTATTACCAGAGTCCATTATAAAAAGCAGTAATTGCACAGCTTTTTGTTAAGGACGGTCAACTTCGCTAAAGGGCAGCACCACAACAATAATCTCATAGCTATCAGCACTCCCATATTCAATTCGGGACAAACAGAGGAGCCAAACAAAGACTTCACTACACTGTGGCAGCTCAGAGATTAGCCACATGATTTCAAACTCTGTCTCAACACATGGTACACGTAAAGCTTTTCATTAATATGCAAATATTTGTGAAGATATAGTAGCAAGTTGCATTTTCTTAGCAGTCTTTTCTCAGTCCTCTCTTATGATCTATGATCTAGCCATTCCCCTCAGGATTTAGTCTGTCAGTAAGAATCTCGACTTTGTTCCTTCAGAAAATCCATTTCCCACCCCTTGAGTGGCCAACACATCTTGTTTTTCCAGTTCTCTGTTTTCTCCAGCTGCCTTTCTCCTGGTCTTCTTCCTTCCTCTCGTCCTGGTAGGCAAACATTTCTCTGGGATCCTATCGCTTCTCTCGCTGCTTAATGCAGTCCCCGCTCCAAAACAGCCATGTGTCTTCATGTGTCTTTCCTTCCTCTGTGCTGGCCCAGATGGATGGGCAACACAAACAGCCAATGAATCACAGTGAGAGATGTGGGAAGGAGGGGGGCAGGGATATATCATCTATGCTGGTGGCTGGAGCCCAAGCAGCTTAGAGCACTGGATGAGCATAGTGAGATCAGCGCAGTACAGCACAGATAAGCCCAGTACAGGCCCACACAACACAGAAACTCAGCTGCACTACAGCATGCAGGCACAAATACATCAGGACAGTCAACAACATGAGCGTGAAGCGCTAATGTTACCGCTATTGTAACCTTGACACAAAACGCCTCACATGTTGGGCCATTTGTCACGCAGTCGTCGGGCAAGGTCAAGAACCATAAACACAACTCTGCGATCTGTAGTGGCGTTTGAAGTGCTTCTACCACTTCTGCAGACTTAAACAACACGCAATGGAATCTGTCACGTATGGGAACATTGTACGTAATAGCGCAGGTGACAGCGTAATTGTGCAAACAACCAAAGAGCAGACAGCAGCAGCTTGCCGATGCCTCCGCTGTCGTAGAACGCTGCCGGCGAAGAGCCGCGGTCCCTCACTGTGAACTCACAGAGCAAGAAGACGGCGAGAGAGAGAGCGGGAAAAAAAGTAACGAAAAGCTCAGCATGAGACGATTAGGATCTTTAATATTCATAACTGTTAAGTTTCCTCTCTTCCAGAGGGGAGCGGTTTAATCAGTCAAAGTCATGTTATTTCTAAAGGAATGACAGCACACCAGGGACGGACAGCGTCATGCTGTGGTGAGCGCCAACTCGACACTGGGCCGCCGTAGCCTGTTAGGCCTTTCCACTGAGCATTAACTTAAAGGGCACTCAACACATTGCCGCCTGTGTGATCTGGAGGGTCTTAAAAAACAGCCTCACAATGCGTGTGTTTGACCGTGAGGACACTTGAGAAAACACGACACGGACTGTACATGTGATGGCGGCTTTGACTAAGGTACTCGACACATTCTCAAATGACCCCTTTAGCTCGGTTTATGCGAACACTTAAGTCACCTTGGAGACCAAAAGACTGTGAAATGACTCTGCTGAGGTCACTTAACCTTCTCACTGCGACTAATACAGCGAGGGAAGACCCTTGGTACATTTTTCAATGAGAGTTTTTTTTAAATTACAGCTGGCTGCAGACATAAAGGTAAGCCGGGTTCTTTGAAAACAAACAAAAAAATTATTTCTAAATATAGAACCGTTTTCTCAAGGGTCCTTCCAGCAATGTTGAATTAAACATCAAACCACAGCATCTCTATAGTCCTCCCAAGTATCCTCTGACACATGCATGATAGAGACGAATTTCCAGCACTGGTAGATCTACCAAGAGACAGTTTGAAAAGCATGCCACAGCTCCATAAGGTATTGTTGTATTAGGAGATAAGTACGATATGATGATTAGAGTTTGAGTACAGACTGCTGTTTGTTATATCTGCTGATAAAATACTTCTTGCACTTACAAGGTCACAGATGTGTCATGGCCCTAAGAGCTGCTCAGTGTGCTGTAGAAATGCAGGGAGACGTAATGTCATGCAGCAGTTAGTCCATTAGGGGGCAGCAGACTGAGCGCCAGCAGTAGCAGCAGCAGCAGCAGCAGCCAGTGGAGCCTGTCAGAGTGAGAGCAGTCTGCTTTAAGCTCTTCATTCTGTCTTCTCCACTCGGCCGGGATTAAGGCCAATCATAGAAATCACTGAGTCAGAACCGTCCCACAATAACAGATGGAGGGACTTTCCACTCCAGAATTTTAAAACATCACAGACAAACTCACTTTCACTCGGCCTCGCACCCTCGCCGCCACCATCCCCCACCGCCGCCACCATCTTTCATTCTCGCACCATCCTTTTATCTCTCCTCTCCGCTCGGCTGTTTTATCCTGCCATCATATGCTGTACTCCATTTCTCTCCATCTGTCTCAGTTTACTGCCCCCAAACTTTCTCCCTCCACTAAAGCCATATTAATTCCAACAACACACTCAAATCAACTGCAGAAGAGTTTAATTGACTTCACAGATTGGAGAATTTCCTCTGTGAAGTACTTTGAACTGGGAAAGAGCTGGAAAACTTATAACTTGTTTTGACTGCAACCCAGCCTTCTGACAGACTATCAAATTTCAAGATTGCCACGCAAAGTTCCTCCGAGAAGGACACTGATAATAACAATAGACGTTCCCCCTTTAGAGTTGCCAAACAATGTAAAAGTCCATAATGAGGTGCAATAATGACCCTTAATTCCAAGTCCCTGGTTGGTTAGCTACTGGCAGCTGGGTATTGTAGCCGTTATTAGCTAACTCTGACAGAGGATGTGCATGGATGGGTGGGAGACCCTGCCTTTGTTCTGTGATCCAAAGCACCCTGTGGCAGACCAGTTTGCAGAGGCTGTGTGTGTGTGTGTGTGTGTGTGTGTGAGTGTGTGTGTGTGTGTGTGTGTGTGTAGTGCTATTGTAGCATGTGCTGAGATAATCCCTGCCTTTGTTTCTCACCCATAATCTTCCTCCACCACAACGGAAATGTTAACACTGTCTTTTGCTTTTCCCCACTCATGGCAGCGCATTCCCAACTCCACTTCTGTTTCCACAGAGGCTGGATCTGGAAGATGTGAGATGTCACCTACCCACAGCAGCATCAGCTCACCAGCTTTTCAAAATCAAACACTCTTTTTTCTTTCTCTACACTCCACAGAGCCTCGCGGAAACACTACATTTCCAGAGACGATTGCCAGCATTGTGCGGAAGCTTCTGTGTAGTTCACTGAGACAAAAAAGGCAGCTGTCTTTACTCTGGAACAATAGCTGCTGCAAAGAGCTCCTGTAACCTCACAGTGGTTCTTCAGCGTTACGCCAAAGTGATCGACCTTGATCATAAACCCTTGTGTGCTAACAGATCTACTTCTAAGTTTATGATATGGATATAATCAAAATACGATTATGATAGAAGCAATATCACAGGAGCAAACGTGCTAATCTAATATATTACTGACTGCTGAAGTATCTCCATAAAAACAATTCTCGCTAAAAACTAATTCTCTTTTAATTGGGATGCTCTTTGTTTCATTTGAGATACACTCAAAATAATATGCATTTCACTCATTAAACCACAGTGCCTTTGAAGCTAAGTGGCAGGCTCATCATAGCACAGAATGAGGCCAAAGACCATTGTGCTACACATTATCATTCACTGGAGCTGCTACCACTGTAATTTCAATTAAACCTCCTATGGGATAACTGCTACAAACAAGCTCTATGTAGATAAAACGCATCCTTTCAAAACTATGAATCCACACAAGTCACCGTGCACCAATGCAGCACGCGTGCGTTACGGTAAAACAAGGTCACTGCAAGAACATGCCATAGAGATCTGCAGCCTTGAATGCTCACAGGTAGCCATGATTCCTACATGCAGAGGCCAGCAGGGGGCTCAGGGTGAGCGTGCAGACTGAGCAGTGTGTTGATGGGGCCAGGATCAGCTCAGTGACATGCGAGTGTCTGGCTGGTTGGGCTCACTGTCTATTGTTTGACAGATAGTCGCAGACGTGCCCAGCCTTTCCTGCTGTTACTGGCATCAACCAGACACAGGAGCAGAGAGGGAGAGAAAGGGAGGAAGTAACATTTCAGAAAAAAGGTTCTCCAGCAGCTCATAAAGCACTGACCTTGTGGGTGACTTAGACGAAGAAAGCTGCATACTTGTTGTCTAGTAAAAAAAGTGGTGAATAAAATCCATAAGTCAAAAAGAAGAAGCCCACTGACGTTCCACAAGAGAAAAAGTGAGCACATCACTTCCCTTTTACGTGGCACAAATGTTAACATGTTCATGGGGCTTCACAGACGACCCACATGTTGCGTCCACCTCCTCCTGTGTAGGTGGAGTGGGTGGGAACAGCATCATTAAGCATGTCTTCAGAGGTTAGAGTGACATAAGCATGCGGCATCACAACCAACAACAACAGAACAAGACAGAGAGCTCATGTCTGTACTCCGCCGCTGTTCTATATTTCAGCAATCTGTTATTTGTGTTGCATCATGACAAAAACCCCAATCATTGCCAAAACACACACACACATTATGTAAAAACACACACGCAAACATTTAAAATGAGCACGAAAACAGCGGCAGCTGACATCTTGAATGGAAGACAAGCATGATTGTACATGCACACGCTAAGGCGCACTTTTAATCACCACTGGTCACGCGGCGCACCGACACAGACTCCACTGAGATGTATGTTCATACTGTACACTTGCAATCAGACCAAAAGAGCCCTCATTAATCAACAGGCAATCAGTTATACAAGCATTTGTATGCTGTGTGTCCCTTCTCTGGCAGACGTACGCTGAGTGCTGGGCTTGGATGGAAAAACAGTTGGACAGTCAGATGTGTGTTGCTGAAACAAATGAGACAATGTAGACCATTTAATGGGATGGAGACGAGCAAACAACCAAAGCTTGAAATTGTGCAGAAACATGCAATAGCAGTGGGGGGGGGCAGTCTGACATCACTAGACTCTCAGTTAATAAGCATCAAAATCTGTTTTGTGAAATATTAAAGCTACATATGTTTTGATCACTGTGCTGTGGACTATTTGAAAATAATTACAAAATAAAACATATTTGGACTTGTTTGGGCGTGCGATGCTTCATTGGCACATCTGATCTGGGTGGATGAATCAGCATTAAGTTTGCATGAACATAATGTTGATTCAGTTGCCATATAATTACTGTTATTTTGTCCTCGTTTGCTGATAGAGCAAGCAAAACAGTTCCCACACATAGTTGTAGTTTTTTGCTTGTTTTGATCAGATTGTAGTTTTCTGGTTAATACAACTAAATAACCCTCGAAAGATTTTTAGCAGACATGCACAACGTGTATCTTACCCGTTAACTAAGAGATGAATCTCTATGTATGGGCTCCAATCAGGTTAAGCCCGATCGATGTAGGATCTTTAAGATCGATACCGATATTTGGTAAAATCTGATATCACAGCCGAAATTTTTGTTCCTTTCAGACAGATAAAATAATAAAATTATTTTTTAATATGTGTTTCATAGGACTCCTTACTAAAATAATATGAGAGGACAGTTTAAAAATAATCTTGTTTTATTGTTATCATCATCCAATTAGCCCTGCTGTTGAAAATTACTGAGTGGCCTCTGGTGGACAAACTGTGTAACAGCAACACTTGCGACATGGCTAAAGGCAGTTTCTCATGCTTCCTCCTTAGTTTTTAAAATGTCCATTTATCTGCCAATATAAACAAAGACACCAGTATACTGTATTGCCACATAGCTAATATATCGGGAGGATGTCACTGTCCTATTGCCCCCATGCCTCCCAGGAATCATCGGACTGACCATAAAGCCATTCTCCAGCTCTTATTCTTAAATGCAAACTAATATCTAACCTCATCACCTGATATAGTTAATGTCTGGAGGTTAGGGTTGCATCAACATTGAATCTAATGTACTACAATATAGTTTTTTATGTTATGTTTTAAATATATTGATGCAGAGATGAAAAAATAAGAAAGACGGGGAAAAGAAAGAACAACAAGAGGAGGAAAGGCTCTTTTTATTTTTTTGCTTAGAGCCATACCAATATAATCTCAGCCCATCAGCTTAGCTTGGCTCGTCTCACCTCACCTTTCCACAGCGATGTCTGCAGTTCAAGGGCAGACTGTATATTTTTTCTGTCTATTTTTGCCCTTTACTTCAATCAGCTTCCCTCTTACTTGAAGATTACTGATAGTTTAATGAAAAGAGTTATACTGCGGGAGCTTATAAGGGCAGTTCTAATTCAACTAAAAGGCCACGATGCATTTCCTAAAAGCTATTTTATGTCTTGCAGATTTACTTTGCTCCCTCCCTTTCGTCTTTACGGCTACAAAGGGAAAATGTATGCTTCCTGACAAAACCACTGTCAGAGTGCAAGAAAGCTCAATGACAGCAGTTGGTGTTTGACAAAGTATATCACTGACAGCGCACGGCAGGTCAGTTGTTGAGGATTTACACTTGTGAACACATGAATACAAACCTTCAGTCATATTTATCCATGCATACACATACTCACACACGCACGCACGCACGCACGTGGACACACACACACGCACATACCCTATCCAGTATTCCAGCAGACATAAGAGAGGAAAAACATGCAGACACGGCTGTCTCTCAAAGCAATTACAGCAGACTGAAACCAAATTAAATTTGAAGCCTAGAGCAACACTAGCGACTGAATGTCTATGACAGATATGACAGGGGAGGAAAGGGAGTGCTGCGGGACCAAAGGGTGGAAGACATGATGAAGAGAACGCCAGGTGTGGGTCAGAGAGGAAGAGAAAGCTACTTGGATAGAAGAGCAAATAGACAGAAGTGGGGCAGAGAGCTGGTCCCATGCAGAGAGCATCGGGAATGAACTCAACCGAGATTTAAAGGACGGTTCAGATGGTTTAGAACGCGTTAGCTCAAGTTCACTGCAGACACGTTCGAAAACACGCCATATGTTGTTGGACTGATTTGGCATCGTCTGTATAATAATTTCAGGAATTAACTTGGAGCTTTGCTTAAAACAGTAAATGTTTACCATAAAATTTCACATTTGCATCTGCTGAGCAACAGTTTTTATCCAGTATATAAAATTTTGTCAATGACATACTGCAACTGTGACAGCACACCCCACCAAAAAAAGTGTAGAGACCCAAATTGTATCATTTAACCGACAATATTATCCATATGAGTAGCTTTCCTTACTCTAATAAAAGTAATGGGAAAAAGAAAAGCTTCTAAAAGTTGGGAACTCAGTCTGAAACCATATGGTATGCTTTGGGACAAAGTATTGCAATTAATTGAGTAAAACATGCAAAACTCCTACAGTTCACAAGACTTCGCCAATGGAATTCCTGCTAAACGTAGTATATTTTACAACTTACCAAGTAATTATTTATTCAAAAATAATTAGCTGAGAAGGCAACAAAAACTACAACACTATGAAAACGCTGAAATGAAAATGTTCTTTCATTGAATAATAAAAGCACTTCTTTTAAAAAAAAACTGCTTTAATGCTGGAAACTGATGCCACGCAAGTAGAATTATACTATCTGTAGACCACTTAGCAATCACAAACATGCGCTCGTTACAGGCATACAGATTAGCTCAGTTTCCAGTTCTCCACGAGATATCATTTCACCATTTTCATTATTCTAGTCCAAGAAATGACAGGATTAGTTGTGGCGGCTTTTAAACATCTGATGTTATCTCGCTCTCCTGGGTGAACAATTAATCCCCCCTTATTTCCCTTCTTCTCATCACCCTCTCTCTCACTCCCCATCCAGGCCTTAACTTGCCTTCTTTTCTCTGTTTTTTCTTTTCTTTTTTTTACTAGAGAGAAATAGAGCTAAGTGGCCTGATGTTTGAGCTGTGTAAGTGGACACAAAATTAAGTTTTTATAATCACTAGTCAGTGCCCTACAATTGGTGTGATTTGTTTAAAGAGCAAAACCAATACTACATGGATTCATAATCAGGTTTACTACAAGTAAAACTATGAAATGACTTTAACTGGCAATGTGCCTTCTGACTAACACATAAATGATACTGTCATCCTTGTGTGGAGAATAAGAATAAGCTCGCAGGTTTTCGTATGATAATGTCAAATAACATCTGGCTAACTATGTAAATGTTTGATCAGTCTGCTGTGGCTTGTCCTCATGCAGTTCATGCTCCTCAGCCACTGAGACATGATGTGTTGAATATTTAACCAAGCAGCGATGCTCAGAATTCAGCTGAGACTAACATATGCAAGATCTATATGAGGCAATTTGTAGAGGCAGACAGAACAAACAGAAAACTAAAGACGTAATTATTAAAAGGTTTGAAAACGTGTGTCTGTGACTATGTGCTGGGAGGTCCATTGTGACACAGTATGCAACAATATAGCTCAATTCTTTTTCTCCCCGATTTTATATTCTCTCTCAAAGAATCCCAAAGCTTTCTTTTCATTACAGTGTGATGTGGATAGACTGAGAGTGCTTCTCTCTGAGCTGCTGATACACTAGGGTGACTGGTATTGTGGGGTTTTTTCTTCTTCTTTTTTTGTGAAAATTAATCTGGACTTCAAAGTGTCATCAAAGAACCAGCTGAACTTAATTATACCATATGCACAGTATATTCTAGAATCCAATATGGGACCATTTCCTGTTTTATTCTGAATTAAATTACAAAATAAATGTAAACTGAAATACTGGTTTTCTTGGGTAAGTTACAGTGTGTAGAATGCAAAGCTTACATATGATGTGGCATTGTAACTAAGTACCACTGCAAAGAAACCCCTCTGAATAACTTTTGTACATATAAGTTGTCTAGCTGTGGCATATAGAAAAATAAAAGTACAACTGCTGGGTGCAAATAGTGCTCACAGCGTGTCAGGAGTCCTGCCATCACACACTGAGCCTGCAAATGTTGTAATTTAAAACCTTGCTGACTCATGAATGCACTGGTGCCAAGCACACTAGATAACAGAATAAACATGTAAATAAGACATCTTTGTGGGTTTTGGAGAGCTGATTTTTCACTTTTCCTATATAAGATGGCATTTTGCCCATAACCTGGGCTTGATGAAGAGCAAATTATCACCCAAAAAGTAATTATTGAAAGATACCATTACAGTGTTAATAGCTACCATAGGATCAGAGTGGTGGATATCTATGGGCAGAAATGAAATAAACTATCCATAACTGTGTTTTAACATGAAAATCAGATTACAGTGAGTATTTTATATGGAGAGAGCATAGACTGTATATAAAAGATGCTGGCAGCCATCATGATCATCCTCTGTGTGCCTGTCAGTGTTGCAAATGTGGCAGTGGGGTGTGGTTTTGGTTCAGAGGTTAGAAGTGATGAGATGCTACGTTGCACAGATAATGCATAATAATTGATGCAGGAGCACAATAGGGGCAACCTGTGCAAGCATAGACAGCGGCTGGTGTAGCCGCAGCCACAATACAACCAAGGAAGCTGACCCTGAGTGCAAAGTGCACGAGTGTATAAAACACAGTGGTGGATTGTGAACTGTTGGTGTAAATAAAATATGTAAGTAGTATGGGAAAGCATTTGTGAGTGTTGGGGAACACGCTGTAGACAGAGCTGTGCTGTCTCGCTACTCGACTTGCCTCAACAAGTAGTTTGGCCATAGTCATCTTTAAAACCGGACTTGACTAAGCACAGACTGGACATATGTTTGTGATTTGTCATTCACAAAGTAGCCACACCTTATCAGGTTTATTGAGTTGTGTGTTTGCAGCTTGCTGGCCTTTTTAGACCAAGAGCTACACCCAGGTTTTAGGTACAATGGGAGTAAGTGCCCTTGCAGTGTGTGCCATGCTGCAGACCAATCAACTATTTGCAGGCCTGTAAATGGGTTTAAAAGCAGAGAAGAGACTGCATTTTTCAATAAACTGATATAGTGCAAAAGCAGAGAAAGCAAAAAAAAAAAAGTGAAATCGTGCTCGATTTATTCCTACATTTAAACTTTACTCATTCTCTTGACAATATTCACATTTTCTCTCAGTGGAAATGATTTGGCTTTGTGTGCATATGCTAAAGTGTAATGGTTTAAAGGTACCGTTTATAATTCTTTTTAGATTATCTACAAAAAAGATTGTGCTCATACTACACATGTGGCTAAAGACCAGGAAAATGCATAGCACGCCCAATATTCTCGCGATTAGTTATTGTCCGTCTCTGTACAGCTGACAACAAGCTGACTAAACGACAGCTGGTTATAAGCTAACATTATGCTAGCTAATGCTAGCACAAAATACAGCAGTGTTTACTGCAGCACAGAAAGCCATCAGACAAAAGTGAGCTACACTGACTCATTGACTCGTATCTGGACTTCCTTCGCAAAGTTTTACAGACAGAGTAAATAAACATGGGCACCCTGTGAATTAAATATCAGACTGACAGCTGAGTCACTACAGATGAACAGTAGCTAGACTTTTCAAGTGGACTCGGGGGAAAAAATATAAAATACCACAAATTATATAATTAAAACATGTTGCTTATTAGCAAGTTATTAGTTAGTTATTAGTTATTAGCAATATGTTAATAGCTATCATAAGTTAATAGCTAAGTTATTCAAATATGTTAAAATGCAGTGCGTACAAAAATGATTGGATACACAAGCAGTAGGAAAAACATGCCAACAAACATGGCCACAGTTATAGGGAAACACTAAGTGACTGGCCAGGCCATTAAGGGGTGCAGTCCTAATGTAATGTTTTTGATCTCTCTTGGCAGACTAAACATGTTTGTCCTACAGCAGCTACCGTAGCTAGGATTAGGCACTTGAATTGGGAGTGGTAAGAAAACAGAATTTGTTGGCTAGCAGTGAGATTTTATACATTGTACCTTTAACCAAAACAACTAGACTATTTCTTTTATTCTAAAGTCAGGGATCTTTTATTTATCTTATCTGATTTGATTATTTTAGTGTATGATAGCAACATCCACATACATCAATCCGCTGGCGCTGTAAAGAGATTGGATTAAGAATTAAAGTTAAAAAAAACTTAAGAAAGATAGCAGTGGCTGTGATATACTGTAAGAGAGGAGAACTTGGATCATTTATGCTGACCACGAGAATAAGACACAGCTCTGGATAAATGACTGATAACACAAGGGGTAGAGCCCTGGGCCTACAAGAACGCTACCAAGTCTAATCAGTCTAACACGGCTGAATTACAAATACTAGAGATATCTCATACTTGAATTATCAGTTTTAAACACACACACGTACAGATTCCCCAACTCAAAAGCGCACACACACACACGCGCGCGCGCGCAAGCAAAAAGAATCCATTCACATACATCTGTTTCTTAGGTGCTAAGCACTGTGCAAAGGCAGAGATTGAAAATACCTCATTTAAATCATTTCAAAAAGAACAAACTCATTTTTGAAAATGTGTCATGCACACAGCGGTCTGATGGCATATTCAGTATCATTACAGACTAACATTGGTCAAAGATTATAGCGGGTAGCCCATTTGGTCTGTCTGTGTGGATGAAGTCAATTTAGAAGAAGGCATTTCCAGCTTCTCATTACCCAAGTGGTATACACTGCGCACCTTTTATCTCACCTATTACGTGCTAAAAATATCTGCTGTTGGAGAAACAACACACTGCAAGAAAGACAACTCCATAAAACAAAAAGGCAATGTGGAATATCTTAAATTACAGAAAAACCATTGAAGGAAAGAAGAAAGGGGTGAAAGATTTAAAAAAAAAACAAAAAAACTCTACGGCGAAGTAGAATCATTTAAAAAGCACAAAGTGTGATTCAAGGAGAGAGAGAGGGAGAGAGAGGGAGCGAGGTAGGTAGGACTGGAGCAGTCTAACCTTGACAGAGTGCATCTTCTGACAAGCATCTGCCTCCTGTAATAATTTAGAAATAATCTCCATCCACAAAGGCCCAGCAGTCTGGCAGAGTAAATGCTCTGTGCCTGATCGATCACTCCGATTCAGCCAGCTGCCGGTCTCTGTGTGCGCAGGCCTAACATCGATCTCAGGCCTCCCCCCCTCTGTCGTACAGACGAGCGTGATAAAGTGAGGAAGACGATGAAAAGGTGCGAGAGAATGGAGATGGCAGTAGTGATGCCAAACCGAGAAGAACAAAAATGATACAGATTCAAAAGCTAATTTCAGAAACAGCAGCGCAAAGTAAAAAGAAAACGGAGCGAGAGAAAATTGAAAAGAAACATTTTATGACAAAGAAAGCAAATACATGTCCACAAAACTGCAAGACAAAGAGAATTTGGGCTATTATGCCGCTTCCCCGTGATGCTTTGCTTTATGGCAAATATTATCCAGTGGACAACAGAAAATCCTTTTGTTACAAGCATTTTTTTAGTACAGCAGGTGGCCACCCAGTTTTGGAAAAAAGGAATACACACTAGCACACACATGCACACCCCATCAACACATCCAATTACTACTCAGCGTTGTGACAGCATTAACTGCCACTGTGCATTTGGCCCCTAGCAATTAATTGACTTTTAAATAGTGTGCCATTAGCACCAATTTAAATGAATAGATGTACTCCTCCGCCTTCACTTAGCACACTTTGCTGTGGTTGATTTTAAGAAACACCACCACTGTGTCATGTGAAATGGCAGTGCAGCAAGCAAGATCTCAAAACAGAATGGGGATAAAAAAAAAAGCCTCTAAAGTGTGTGATTATCATGTATACAGACCATGATTATAGTATCGTGTTAGGCATTCACACTAAGCCACCTGTGTGAGAGTGTGTGAGAGAGGTGTAGCCTGAACTTTTCAGGTTCTGTAAGACATAATGGGACAAAGAACTATTTTTTAAATTGATTTTAGTTCATTTTACTCACTAATATTTCTCTATAAAGGTCTGCTTGTTATTTGCATTTATAAGCACTCATATTATGGTGCATTCCAAACTATTCGGGTTTGCATGCTTTTACACACTAAATACCTACATTTGCTCAAAACTACGCTGTAAATATGCTTGCAACTTGCATATTTAGTTAGCAAGAAATATTGCAACTAACCATAGACTGTAAACACCTGATGGGCACAACCACTGTGACGTCATCCATTGGTTTGGTTACTACAGCCTGGAGGTTTGTACTGCATGTTGAGCGAGCCAGAAGTGGCCATATTTGAACGAGAGGATCGAGTGAATAATGCTAGCTACCTTGGAGAAAAAGGTGCAATTTTTGTCAATCCCAGTCTTTTTTTCTAAGAATTAAAACTGACAGCATACAGAAAGAAAATTCAGATTTTCTTAAATGCTATTTGTAATTATAATAAAAGAAATTATTGAACACTTTCTCCCAAACTTCAGCAAGTTACAGGATCTTCTCTCTCTTATTTTCAACAACTGAAAATAAAATAAATAAAATGCTCTACAACTTGAAAGAGGTTCAGCTAATTATCTGAAAACGAGTTGCAGTACGCCTGACATATTTACCAAACAAAAGCAGGTCCAACAGGTTTTATATGACAAAACAAATGTCAGTTACACCATTTCCAATGGAGTATATATGTTTATAACTTTACCAGATAACAGGACATTGACTCCTTTCTTTCTTTTAGCTTTAGCTACTTCGCCTTTATAGGCGTTTTTGAAACGCCAATTTTCAGCTGCAGATGGGCTATTCTGATTAGGTCTGATGTTACGAATGTTTCCGTGGCGGCTGACTTTGTGTCTTCACTCATAGTGAGGAGATTGAAGGCTAATGACATTTTAGTCTGTGTGTGTTGCACGAAATGAATCAGCTCATAATCTGACTTACACAAGGGTGATTGGCTGGTCACCCATCGGGGCTGGGAATGCAAGAAATCGGCTGATTCTGGTCCCCGGCCGTTCGAGTGGTGCAGTTCTGCTCATCAGTGCTAATATATACATAATAATATAATTTAATTAACAAAAACAATTATTCATATTGTATTATTATAGCATATTGTATTATTTATCATGTTATTATGTTCTAGAAGACAGAGAGACCATAACCCTACCCGAACGGTCCAGTTTGACACATTGAATTTCTTAACAACGCATAGCCCTAAAGCTTAATACAAAGAAATAGTTGAGTTATACAAAAGTTGCACCTTCTTCAAAGTAAATTAGATATATAGAGACATAAAATGTGTTTGTCTGAGGCTGTAGACATGTTTTTACGATGCAGGTCAAGGGGACAGACTTGCCTTTGAAGTTTCTGCTACTTGCAGAAGATGGTGCTCACAATGAAGGTACCATTATTTTGGAAGGCCTGATATTCAGGCTCATAGTAATTGCATGACGTTTGTTTTATTTTGCAAAGAACACTTTGGAAAATCAAAACTTACTCCAGTGTTTAATGCACTGTATCGTGCTCAGTATTATAAATCTTAGCAGGGGGAGAGGGGGTCAAATGTTTGAGGCTTACTGTGATAAGCTGAACCTGAGCTTGTAAGTTTGTAATCAATGATAGGGATTAATGTGTATCAAAAAGAAGAAAAGAAGCTGGGTTGCTTTTATCTGAGGTCGCTAAGATTACAGGAGCAAAGGACAAACACAAAAAAGTGAGAGCAAAAAAAGAAAGGGAGCAGGCCGGTAAAACAGGCAAGTGTAGAGAAGAGAAGTGAACAAGAAGAGACAGTGTGAGATAATTATTATCACAGAGGTGGTTTTCCAAGGTCAATATTTGCGATTCTCCTCAACTGTCTCTCAAAAGTATAACTCCCCAACCCCCCGAGCTTCCTCCAGCACCTCCTCTCTCCTCGACTGCCTCCAGGCACACTCCTATCTTCCCTTCCCTTCTTCTTCAATTTCTGCGCCTTTCCTCTGTCACTCATCCAGTGGAGGAAAACTGTCCCATCCCTCTGGTCACTTCTTCGAATGAGCCAAAGCTACAGCTGACAGCGACCACATAGCTTTTCAAACACAGGACAAATTAAATGGTCAATAAACACACCACTGGGCCATTTCTCTGTGTAGTTTGAGGAGGCACCTGTCAGTCAGGGGAAAAAAACAAGGTAACTGAGCATCAAACCACATCTTTCAGCCCCTACTTCATTGGCCTGTAAGGAAAAACACCTGCCAATCATGAAAAGTGTTAGGTCATTATGTTAAGACAGGCTATAACAGGCTGACAGAGTTATGACAGGCTGTCAAAGCTCAAGACAGTGGGGCAGAAAACACGAATGAGGAAAAGGAGGAGGACAAAGGGCAACGGGCTGCAAAAGAGGGGCCGGTGAACCACAGTTTGACAGCATGAATTCAAAACTCATCCTAAAGACTCGAAAGTACATACAGGACTAATATAACTTTAAGTGTCTTTAAACTTTTCCAACTTACTAAACTCCCAAAACAACAGACTGATAAATATTTGAGAAAGTGCACTTTTCTTCACTGTCTTCACTTTCTTCTCACCCTCCAAATGATGTCCTCCCACCTTCACCAAGTGCTGGCTATTAGTGCATCACTGAACCATAAGGGCTCGGTAAAATGTTAGTTTTCAATATAAAGTGCCATGAATAACTGTTGTGAACTGTTGCTGTATAATTCTTCCTAGATTAGCGCAATCAGGCCGGCCAGTCTCGGTGAAACTTTGCACAAACATCTACACACATACAGGAATTCTCAATGTGTTGATATTTTTATTATGCTATCACTTTAATTATTTTAATTCTTCCTTGTAGTAAGTTCATTTTATCATTTCCCCGTAAATGCAATCTAATGTTCTCCATTTGTGGTTATTCCACATGTTACGCTTAATGTGCACACGTGATTTAACGGTCACCAAAATTTCTAAATCATTTCTAAAATTTTCAATCACCACTAAATGCACAACAAACTAATTGAAAAATCTAACAAAGAGTTTTTCCAAACATTTAGTAATACACAGTAAAAATGCAATTTCGTGGTAAAGCGTCCAAAATAAATCAAATATTTAACATGACAAAAACAGTTATTTTAAATGAGTTATTATTTAACTGTCTAATTCCTCTTGAACAGGTAGAAACACACAATTTAAGGTTCTGCCACAATTCTCTGTTTTACATATCAGCAAACTAGCATTGAAAATAAATGTTAAATCTAATTTAAAAAGTTAATATACATTTTTCTTAACCCAAACCAAAGCTTGAACCCCTAAACAGGTGCATTTGGCAAACGTTATGTCGAAGACTTTGAAAGTCGAAGCGGTCCCAGCGTGTGACCTCTTCGCTACCACTACCAATTCGCACACGCATAAAAAGAGCATGTGTAAAACAGAAGGGAAGCTCTGGGCATTTGCTTCTGCAAATGTGCTTTAACACCAATAACAGCACTGATTCGCTCTTTTTTTTTTTTTGTCTAACCGCTATTGCAGACCAGTGCCACAACTGATATGAGATGATGCAACAAGCTGAGACAGACTCTGAATGGCTTCCACTTAAGAAACAAACACAACAGAAGAGAAGTGACAGCGCACTGCAAATGAATGCATACTTGGGAGAAATGGAACGGAGAGAATAATTCAATCTGCAGCCACCTCCTCCAGTCAGCCAAGGAGAACTGAGCTGAGGGGAAGGCGGAGGAGGAGGAGAGAGGGCTGAGGCGTATGATGCCTTTCTCCCTGGGCAGGGCTAGGGTGGCAGGCACCCAGATAAGCTGGGGCCAACCAAAGATTAACTGCTTGCTCTGATGGAAGAGCAAAATAAAGGCAAGTCGACCTCTGATTCCCTTGGCCTCTCTGCATGAGTGTCCTTACTCAGTGGGGACAAGTGGTGGGGATCGTGCACAATAACCATGATGAGAATTTTTAAACAGTCAACAACAGCCAAGGCAGAAAGAAACGAATGACATTCCTCCTGTGTGGAATAGGAGCTGCACGACCCCTCACAGCCTTTCAAACTCATCCCTTTTTGTCTTTAGAGTCAGACTTTTCATTTTCCCGCAGTCTTTCACCGGAGAATCATACAATAGCTTTGGTGGGTGCACCAGCAAAAGGCTTCTCTGAAGATCACTTCTAATTGTCTAAGCCCATTCAGTGTTGAAGCAGAGGAATTACAAAAAGACAGAAGTTTGCAGGTAAAACTGAGCGGTTCTGCAAGAACTGTAGTGGAGCCGTGACGTTGATCTCTTGGATCATTGCAGATTGAGTGCTAAGGCTCAGCAAAAGGTAGATCTTACCCATTAAACCTTCCTTACTGTTGGAGACCTGTGTAAATGCTTACACCTTCAAGAAAACAAGAACCACAAACCGCTCAGACAGTGAGCCTATAACCAGCAATGCAAGACAGCAGGTTTGTGCAATGAATATATTTTGGTATTACCTCCATATGCAAGATGGTTAAAGGTTGGGAGCTATGTGATTTTAATACTTTGCATCAGAGGAGTTAGCAAAACAGCCTTTTTATAGATATGAACAAAAAAGAACTGTCACATATCACACAGCTAATTATTGATGCATACAGCTTTGTCAAAACAACATAATTATTAAATAAACTGTATCATAGTATTGCTTTACTGAACAATACAGAGCAAGTGAAACAATAATGGGAGAAAGAATTTAGGCATTGTGATATTCACGGATGTGTGGCAAACAGCTTGGACGACGCAATAATCATCTAATTCCTGGACCTGGAGGGATTTTCTAGAAAAAAATTAATATGTTTTTTTTGTTACTCCCAATCACAAACCCAAATTAACTGGAACTCATCTAGTGTGTTGGAGAGATCGTGTAGAAAACACAGCAGATTGTGGACACATTTTCTGGACTTCCATTCAACATTTTTGGAAAGATGTATCAGTATTTATTTGTAGGTATAAATATCCTTCTTTTTAGCTTGAACACATCCCACGTGGATTAAACTCTATGGATAAATACCTTCTAAAGGTCCTGCTGGCAGGTAGCAAAAAAAACAAAAACAAAAGCCATCACAAAGTTCTGGCTTCAGAAAGACTGACCTATATGCACCTTGTTCATTAACAGTGTTAAAAATTTACATACCCTGGAACAGATGACATGTTCAATAAGACTCCAAAAAGAAGTGGGAGACAAAAGGTGGGAGAAACAGTGCTGCTATTCAGCCCTTGAAACAGACTTGTGTTAATCATGTGAGACGGGGAACAATTGTGTTTTATTTGGACCTTTTTTTTAATTTTTGTTGTGTGATTTTTGTTTAAAATGAAACACCTAAATGGATCATTTTGGCTCCTCAAAAAAGCTATTATTGCTTAACTGATAAAACATCAGTACTTTGTGAAACCTCTACATCATCTGTGTTGTTGGATGCAAAAAAAAGTAAACTGTCTGCCAATTAGATTACACGCATATATGCAGCGATATTTATCATCATTGGTGTGTAACATGCACTTAAGTAACCAGGTTATAATCTTCTAGTAGCATCCTTCTCAAACAAAAACGATATCTAACTAAGTGCATGTTATAGCCAGAGGTCTCAGACAGACAATGTGCTGTATCATTTTGAACAAAACTGAATAAAATTCAATGACATTTGCATTGACAGAGACAAAATGTATTGCTTTAAAAAGAACAGATAAAATTACACAAATGTAATCACTAAATCCTAGGAAGAACACGCATCTTTGTTTTAAAATATCAAATTTATTGAATTGTGATTGTGACTGAATGCCCAATCAAATGCAGGTAAAAGGTGGTTTATTCTCTCTATGTCAAATTAATGTATTCTCTGATTTCATGCACAGATTTCTCTCAGCATCTGGTTCCTTTCTATACCGTCTGACATCCTCTGTTGTGAGGTTGATACTTTCAAAAGCCTTAGTAAAGAGAAAATTGACTTGTCTGTCTGTATTAGCTAAGATTAACATAAACCTGGAGTTCTTGTATGTGTGCGTGCGCGTGTGGGTGAGTGTGTCTGTGCATGTATCTGGTTATGTAAGCACACCATACTGTGAAAACAGCCCTTGTTCTCGCGATCAATGGTCTGTCAGGAACTAAGAACTCCTTGTCAGGACACAAGCCCATTATTTGCCTTGTCCATTCCACAAGGAATAAAAGAAGGGGCTCGCTCAAGCAGAACCCGACACTCCATCACACTGGAATTAAGGCACAGCTTCCCAGGGTCAGAGACAGGCTATGGATATCAGGCTACCATTCGGAGACAGGGATTATTTACCTCCCCATCAATAGCTACTTACAACACACAAGCAACATCCAGCCTTCCATTCAACGTCTGCTTAAAAGCAAAGACCTTGTCTTTGCCAAACATTGTAAATACGTCCAGTAATGTTCACTCTCACTGCAACAAAGTGCAAAGAGCCACTCAGGCAAAAAAAGAAAACAGTAGTGAATGAATATGTAATTATTGTAAAAATCTAATATTTGTGATTTGCACTGTAACTTTCCTCCATAGGAAGCACATTGCTATAATGCTTCTCGGTTGATAATGCTGGCAGAGAATCAGTGGGGTGATGAGGAGGTTGCAGAGGTGAAGGGATCTGCCACAAGAGAGGGCTGGAGGACTAAAAGCAGAGTGGATTTCGACCTGCTTAGGATGGCAAACAATAATGATATATTTTATTTTAACAAATCATTTTGTCACTCTACAGCAGGGTCTCGCCAAGAAAAGCAGATGGTCACACTGTGCATTTTTGTCTGTCAAAATGCAATTTTCTATTTGTAGCAGGCACTATTTTGCACAGTGCTTATTTCATTTTTTTCATCCCCAAAGTGGTATTACATATGTTTTCGGTTTGATTGCTGAGGTGCTTTTCAAAGGCCCCTTTCATAAAAATGATCTTTTTCAATTGTGCCCTCTAGGAAAGAAAACAACGAATAGACAAGAGTACTGCCTTGCAATAAGAAAGAAAAAAAATCGGCATTTTAGCACAGCAATTCCTGATTCGAGTGTGTTTGTCCTTTTCTTTTCCCTCTCTGCAGATACAAATTTGCACATGGGAGGCTGGAAATATATGTTTTATGCGGCTTGGCTGCATAAAAGCACAAAGCAGTCATTTCTATTCATTTGTCTCTCGCTGACGGGGAAATGAAGGAGTGAAGCAGATGCCACTGCTACGTGAACAAGTTGCTTAAACACAGAAAGCATTTTTTTCCCCCCCTTTCGAGAAGAAGTTGGATAATTAGATGCTGAATCAAACCCCCCCGCCCCAACCCCCACCCCTCGACTTCCTGCCTGGAACCCATATTGTCACTCAAATGAATGATTTTGATTCAGGCAGGAACACAGCAAAAAATATAAATCTTCTGCTGTACACTGAGATTTGTTTAGAAGAAAAAAAAAAAGCAGAACATTCAAATGGAGCTGAAAATTGTACATTCAGACCTAAAATAAATGTGTGCATTGGAGATGTGAAGAAAAGTGCTGGAGGCAGCATGCTGCCATGAAGCAGATCAGGTTCTGACATTTTGTCTAATGTGAAATGCTGCCAAGGAACAGTGGGTGCGATGTTGTGACCTTTATCAGTGGGAATGACAGAACGACCCAATACTATGGATAGAATAATCTAGAGATACGACAATCTGTTTTTACAACACAATGCCATGACCTCCAGTGTTCCTGCGGGTGCGTGTGTGTGTCGTTAAGCCCGCCTTCCCGTTTGTGTGCATCAGTGTGCGTGTGTGAGACCATGAGGGTTGTTGACCTTCTGACGCATCTGTAGTGGGCAGCGGCGCAGTGACGCTATCGCAGGTGTTTGCGAGCGCACGGGTGACTTCTGCTTTGAAGGTTAAACAGGAAACGGCAAATTCTCTCAAGGCTTAGACGAAGTTAGTCCGCCATACGTCGAGCGAAGCAAGTGTGTCCATTCACAGGCTTGCGTGTGTGCGAGTAAAAGAGAGCGAGCGAGAGAGTGCGTGTTTGAAGTGTAATAGCTTTGCTGCAGGTTGTAACAGATGGTTGCTAATGGAAGTTCATAGATCTGAATGACAGGGGCCAGGGGATTGGGGATGAGATTATGAGAGGGAATGTGTGATTTTGCGTGCATGTGTGTATGTGCACATCCATGTGTTAGAGTGTGTCTATCTCTGAGTACATATGCACAATTACTGTGGGTCCCTTAGAAAGTAGACCATTTAGTGCTTCTAGTCCTTAGATTTTGGTCCACACCGAACTCTAACTATCGCAGAGACTGTCAGATATTTACGGTGCCATGAGAATGAATTCTGATGTGATCCTCAGTAGCTCTAACATGCGGATAACACTCATAGTTTTGAGCTAAATATCCACATAATATTATGTGAATATTGATTAAAAATAGGCAGAAATTTGGGGCAGAAAAAATGAAATCAATGTTTTTGTGCCACCTTTAAGTTTGCTCATGATTGTTGGGGTTTTCTATGTTTTCTTTGTTTTATTGTAACCTTACAATATAAAGCACCTTCAGACACCTGTTATAGAATAAAACGTAATTGAACTGAATTAAACTTAAGCGTGCTATAGCACCATTATCAGGTCAAATCTTTTACTTTGACCTGATAATCAAACCTATGAAAGTTCCTTTTCAGCTTGACAGCTGAGCAGCTTTCACATCATTCAGAAAAATATGTGAATATGTTACTGTGACTTAGTGAGACAATGCTGGATAAATACAGCCAAAAGAATACTTAAAAATACACATCTTATGCAGTAATGATTGGACTTTAAATGGACTTATTCTACATTTAAACTAAGAAAACCCAAAACATCTGGCGAAATATCTTTTTCAAGGGACTCATTGAGAGCCTGTTAAATGTGCTACTTATTCATTAATAAGCATTCTTTTACAACTACAGAAATTTGATTTGCCAATCACTGCACACTGAAACTTTTCTATTTTAACCCAAGTAGAGCTCGCCCTACTTCCCCTGTTCTTCTCTAATGGGACCTGAGAGTTATAACTGCCTCTCCAAAGGCCTACAGGAAATGGAAAACCAAATTACTTTGTTAGAGTCTCCTCTTTAATTTAGTTTCTTCACTTTCTTGCAGTGCTTGCGGTGGTGGTAGTGGGTGGGCTAGGGTTGCAGTATGTATCTGTACGCCTCCTCCAACAGCATATACCAAATGTTTCATGCATGTTAAAGTTCTGACTGGTGATTGGGTTCATTAGTTATTCTAACCATCTGACCTCCCCACAGCACTGCTCAGACACAGTCATTATGAAGCCCTTGTAATTCATTAAGCCCCCTAAATGAACACAAGCCATACTGAGGGGTGCTTGCTATTACTGAGTGGCATGCTGTGCGTCAAGGAGGTTAATAATAAGTATGTGGATCAAGTTTTAATACTGTGATGAGGCCAGGGCTTCAGGTTAACTACTTAGAGTAGATTACGATAGATGAGTTAAAGGATATAAAATATAAGCTATAAAAATAAGATTGTCAGACAATATTGTCCATAAGTATTTGATTAGGCATTTAAGTAAAATAAACAAATCACAATACCAAAAATGCATATATCAGTATGGATATACAATAAACAATGCTATGTATCTACATAAGAAGATGACTTCAGATAATAATCACAGCAGACGTACAAAAATAAAATTAATTTATAAATAAAATCACTTAAATCCCATCCCAGAATGGAGAGTAAGGGAAACACGGCTGCAGGGAAATCTGCCTCCCCCCTCAAAGTGGGAGACAACTCCTTCATTTGTTATTGCATCATGCAAACAGGAGGGACATAATCACTTTCTGCCAGTGGTGTAATTCATTGCAGTCAGAACAGCTGGTGCCATACTGCCGCTAGTTGGAATGGCAGAAACTTTCGAAATCAAGTCTTTCAAGTGATCTAGAAACTATGGCGATACTTTTTTTTTTTTTTAATCTCTCTTCTAAAGGATGTATACAGTACAATTACAGCCACAGTGGGCGACGTACAACACAACGTAGCACAGAATAGTCTAGGTAACTGAAAAGAATCACCGGCAGTCGTACTGCAATCAGTAACCAGACACTTACTAATCCTTGAGCTCTAGTACCCTCTACCACTGAGGGCCAATCCAGATCCAAGTGACAGCGCTTGCTAGTCACAGCAGCTTCAGCAGGATTCTGATTTTTAGGACTGGTGAGCCTTTAAAAGACCGAGGGCTAAATTTAGCTGTTATAAATTGGTTATTTGTGCCGGATGCCTGTTCAATTAAAGCCACTCACTGAAGCATTTGAGATCTCGCTGGGATGATGATCCAAGTCATCAACCACAAACTCTAAGGAGGTGGTTGTACTCCTGATGTTACTGTGCTAACAGGTTACAACCACCAGTAACAGCAATTAAACTGTTGATTTTTCTTTGTTGTTCTTTTGGCCCACAGTTAACTAATAAGCCTTTTAATTATACACTCGCTGGCCACTTCATTAGGTACACTTGTTCAATTGCTTGTTAACACAAATATCTAATCAGCCAATCACATGGAAGCAGCTCAATCTATTTAGGCATGTACAGAAGCTCAAACAGAGCATCAGAACGGAGAAGAAAGTTGATTTAAATGATTTTGAATGTGACACCACAAAGTCAAATAAGGACTACACATTTAACCTTAAAGGAGCAGAAAACCATGCCAGCTCACACTCCTGTCAGCTAAGAACAGCAAACTGATGCTACACCGCGCAGACTCACCAAAATTGGACAGAAGATTAGAAACCCACAGCCTACATGTGGCCATGTCTTTCCCTTCATGACAACTGTGTACCCATTTATTGATCACTGCTTCCAGCAGGATATCGCACCATGTCACAAAAGGTCAAATCATCTCAAACTGGTTTATAGAACATGACAATGAGTTCGCTGCGCTTAAATGACCTACACAGTCACCAAATCTCAGTCCAAAGAGCACCTTTGGGATGGGGTGAAACAAGAGATTCACATCTGTATTAACTGAGTGATTTCATCATGTCAAAATGGATCTCCAAGTTTTCAGCCCCTTGTTGAATCTGTGCTATGAAAAATTAAGGCAGTTCTGAAGGCAAAAGTCCAATCTGGTATTAGCAAGGCATACCTAACTAAGTGGCCAGTGAATACTACATATGCCAGTATACAGACAGAAATAAAAACAAAGCTCTGGGTAAATATGTTACTTCAAAAAAAACATGCTGTCAGTCTCCAATCTTCATAAAGGCTTGACATCCTTTGATAAATATTTTTGAGCTGCCAGTTGGTTTTGTCTCCTCATATAGCGGATACAGCTTTGTGGTGGTCAGTGAGTGATAGAAAAATGTTGAAGCTTTAACTGGACGTTGAGTTTTTGTGTGTTTGTCTTTTCTTTTGTGTGTGTTCTTTGTCACAGTGAGGTATACAAAACCATCAGAATGATTGACTTGAAAACAAGGTCACAGAAGAAGAAAGCAGCTGACCAACAACTTGCTGCTGCCTTTTTGCAGTTTGATGACTGTTCAGTGTGAGCGGTAATTCGCGGTCTCTTTGGCAGAAATACCAGTGGGTATTTCAGATGTAATTTTTAAGCACTGTAAAAATGTCAGTATAAATGGTCACACCTGTGTCCACACGTGCACGCTGACACTACTTTCAGCATGCATGTTGTCAGTGAGAGCCATGCATGAGAGTCATTGTCTTAGTGAATTATTTATGGATGCAATATGATGACAGATGACTCGGAGCGGATGATCCCTCCCCATCCCTGTGTCGTCTTGGTTTCCATGGTTAGTAAAGAGACGGAGGGCCATGCAGTCCGATTGATTAATTCTGTCAAGAACTCTTTTGTTTTCCCTGCACAGTGTCCAATCTGAGCTCTCCTGCAATCTTTCACAATCACTATCAGCATGACCGCAAAGTCGCAAAACATCTAAGTCAATGCACGCTCAATCATCCAGGTAAGGAAATCCCAAAGAGCTGATTCTTTTCATCTGGACGTATAGGTGTAGCGTTTTCAGTGGGAGGATCGTTTCATCACTCATCCAAGTGGCTTCTTGAGTCTCAGCTGACTGCAGGTATCAACAACCTTTTAAACAGTACATCTGCATAATGGCTGAAACTGTATCTCTTCGCAGTAGGTGACTCAGTCTGACACATTTTGTCCTGCTGTTATCGTGTGACTATTTGTGGAAAACTTTCTAAAGTTCTGTCATAAATGTGTGAGCTTCTCTGGACTCTAAATGTATGTAGTTAATATGAATTTCTGTGTGTATGAAAGACAACAGTTTTGTGATTTTCACCAGTTTATCACAAATTGCATGATCCAATTTAGTCCAAACTAACAGCAGACTGACTCTGTCTCATTGCCCCAACATTTTATTACCATCTTGGCAGACCAAAGTTGCTTTGAAGATGGCAGCTGAGACCATTTTCTCGTCTTCTAAGCAACAATTTCAAAGGCAACAAGATCACAAGTTCATTGCACATGGTCACAATAATTTTTAGGTCTCCAACCACTGCTTCCCCCAGTGTGACAGGTAGGATTAAGTCAGTCTATACAACATGTGATAACACACTGAACTGTATTACTGACACAGACGCTATCAAACAGGAAAAAAGTTTATATGCTGTGAATGCTGTAGATGATCTTTTAGCAAGACATCAGCAGAGCTCCTCGAAAAGCTACAAATATACGTCAGGTGTGAACGTGCCAGGTGGAACGGCATCACACATCAGTTTAACTTTGGTCAAAAAGATGCTTGTTGCACATCTGCTGTCAACTTCAGACTAAATCATATTGTGGCGGAGGTGTGGCTCAGCTGCAGGGGAGGTGTGGCGCAGTGAGCTCAAGGGGCGGTGCCAGCCAAGTGAGTGAACAGGTGGTGGTGATGGCACTGACAAGCCCTCTACTGCTTTTAGTGACGCTGGAGTGGAGAGGACAGGTCTTTCCTTCAGAAGGTGTGAGCAACGTGGAGAGAGAGCTGCCGTCAGAAGTGGCCACTTCACACATATTTGTTTTCCAGAGCAGTGAAGTGAGCCACAAATTATTATTGTTTTTGTCTTTTTTTTTACTTGAATTATATCTCTGCACTTGCTGCCTAAGTCTGCTTCCACTTTTAGTTTGTTTTTTAAACTTAATCTTTACACTGTCCCTTTGCTTTCTACATCATTTCCATGCTTTCATTTTCTGACTATCCCAACCCCAAAACTATCCCAGCAAAGTGTTGGGTGTGTTTCTATCAAACAGCCAGCAGGCCAGAGGCACTCATCCTTCAGCCTATAAGAGGTATTGGAATAGTTTTGAGATCTGTGTAATTGGATTAGACCAACCTTAGTCCCTTTTCTATTTCACCAGTCTCCTCTGTGAAATCATAACTCAAGAGCTTTGACAATGGTAGTTTTGCTGAGCAACAGCTGATGGGAATGTAGAATGATCTCTGCCTGTGGCTCGTGGCCTTGTCTTCCCTTACAGAGACTAAAAAGTCCCAGCAGAAGCCTGACTGACAGCTCGACTCTGCCTATCTTTGACAGCATACAGGATATTTTCCCGTTTCAGCTGGTTCTAAAGGGCCCCACTGATCTCAGGACTCTGTGGCAATGATATGGCGCATCACAGCAAGGGGCAATGGAAGGTATGAGAGCTAGCATCAGTCTGGGAGGTCTATCACACCTGTTTGGCTTTATACACATGACAGATTACATGAAGGGCTGTGTTCTCTTTGGCTGCTCTGGGTTAAAAGGCCTGTCAGACTGACACTTGCAGTATCAGTCAGGCGTGAGCCTGTTGCTCAGATAACACATGCACAAACATATAGGCAGACACAATGAAGATATTAAGCAGACAGACGTGCACATGCACACACTGGGGAGTTCAGATGCTACTGCAACATCTCAGTAAATGTGATCTCAGATAATCAAGCCAAAGTGAAAGTTTAAACAGTTACACAGTTACTCCAACCTTTAGCTCATCTTATTCGCATTTTTAGATGATACTAATTATAAATACTATTTTGAATATGATCCAAATGTGTCTGATTCAGGGAAATAAAATGAATATGACAAGATCTGACAAATTAAAGGAAAAACCATAATAAAAATAAATAAATAAACGAATAAATGAATCCAGATTCATTTACACGGATGCTCTCCCTGGTACAAAGAGTTAACTTTGGATCATGTACTGGGTGGGGTATGAATAAAATGCAAAAGAGGCCCATATGATACTGATTTTATATCAAGATTGAAAGGGTAAAAAAATCTATGTCACATTGCAGAAGAGTTTCATTATTTGGGTTCTGATGGCTGAAGCTTCAACCTCAAAGAGTGCTCGGCTGGCCAGCGTGTCAATCGTACTCCCGACTTAATTGAAATCTCCATTTATAATCTATGAACACGGCTAGTGGAGAATTAGTGTAAATCGTGGTCCACATTTCACATTCGATGCGTGCGATACTCGTGAATTAGAATAACGGAAGATCGACTCTTCCTCAGGTGAATGAGAATGTCAGAGCGGGACGTGATCAGACGGCCAATAAGAAGAGTTCGTCAAAAATTACACCAAGAGGAATATTAGAGGAGGCTCGCAGTGCATACACCCCTCATTACAAAGACGAGTGCACATTTGAGAGTTCACTGGTGCAAATAAAAAGGCACTGTTCTACAGAAATGTGGAAAATAGTGATATGTCAAATGAGTCATCCTTCAACATATTCTTGACAAGTGGGTTGGTGCACGTGTGTATTTACTGAAACAACACTACAGGCTTGAACTGTTGACCGTCACGGTGAGAGAATCCAGCGCCACTGTTATACTGATAGGGTTATTTAGTTGGCACACTTCTGGCCCACTTGATCACTTATCAAGAATCAATGCAAGGTTGTTAAGAATTGATGACCTTTGTCCCTTCATGAAGCATTTGTATCCTAAAAGGGAATGGTCTCGCCTGAGATTACGGTTTCATTGACTGCCGTGGATCTTGTGGTCACTAAATTTTTGGTGTTTCACTCCTGTAGAAATCCAGAGACTTGGAGAATTATTGTAAAGGTATTGAAGCTGGAGCATGGAGCATGGAGACAAAACAGCCTAACACACTTTATTTTGGGGGTATTTTTATTTCGTATACTTGTTGTTTTAAAGCACCTTATAAATAAAGTTTATGCTTTTCTATTAAGGTGTCATTTGCCTTACTTTATTCTACAAATACAACATAAAGTAAATGTGCTTGTATCATCAGCTTATTATCGGAGAATTCATCTACCATATACAGCATGTTGAGTAAGTAAACTGCATGCTTACCCACAGAAAACTTTTCACAGTTTGTGCTCGGCATATAGACTAGATGACGCTACAGGTTATGTCACTAATTGGAAATAGCTAAATGGAAGTCTGTCAAGTGAAAACTGTTTTGATTTTCTCTGTAATGAAAAGTAAATTCTTGGAAATTATGCGGCTAGTACTCAGAAATTACCAGCGCATAAAATAAAGTGTTTCCAAAGTCTTCTAACATACATTAGTTTCATATGAGTACAAGTGAACAAGGACATCTTTTATATCTTCGAATGCGCATTAAGCAAAAAGTTGGAGCTCACATAAAACAGGAAAAAGTCCAAACACAAATACTTGTACCCCTCAAATAAAAAGTAACTGTCTAGATGTCAGGTTCAAGTCAAAAAGCCACTGAAATTAAAAAAAAAAAAAACATCAGAGAGAGAAAACTCTTGTATCAAATTTCAACGTACCTCGTGCACAAAAAAAAGACAGCTTTATATAAAAATGTCCACCGGCAACATGCGAGCCTTTCAGCTAGCTGAAGGTTTTTGCCACATTTTAATTTTGGCACCGACTGTAGAATCAGATCATTGTTTGAGGAGATGGCTGAAGCCAGAGGCAAGAGAGGGAGAGCAGACAGATACATTCAAAGGAGGAGATTAAGACAAGGGAAGGAAAAGAATAAACACGGAGAGGCTTTTGACAAAAAAGTAAGTCAGCTTATATCGCTTCCATTTTTAGAATGGGGTAGACTGAGTACAGTGCACTTTAAATAATACATATTTAAATACCTATTTTGACAGTAGCTGTATGAACGCAGGCATACATCACGCTACTAGATATTAAAGTTAAAAAGCTGAAGACCAAAAACATTCCATCTGCCATAAATTTCAAGCATATATTCATCCAACGCTTTATTTTATACACTTCAAACACCTGATTGCCAATTAACCTTACAGGCATGTGTCAATGGCCTGTGGGAGGAAACCCACACACGCATAGGGAGAACGTATAGACAGGAAAAGCGTCAGCTGAGCAGGAGATTCGAACCAGGAACCATCTTTCTGTGAAATGACAGTGCTAAACACTGCATCACCATGTTACCCAAATATACCTGTACGAGTGTTAGCTCTCGCAGGTAAAGAAAGTAAGAATTAGAAAACAAAACAAATAAAAACTCAGTAGACTGATTTATTTTGCTTCACACCTTTACAACTATACAACCGGAGCACTTAAATGAATAAATGTGCTGCTAATTTAGGAATTTAGGCCGAATCAAGTCAATGCTGAGCAGTGAGAAAGGCTTCGCTCTCCCTTATATATCAGTAACCAGTGTTTAGAGTCAATGTGCATTTTCTCATTAGTAATATAAACATGAATTACAACGAAGCACCCGAAGCATTATTTAAATAGGTTGCAGGAGAATAATTTCTTCGTGCACACAAACACACACGTGCGCGCACACACGCACACATTTCCTCATTTTTTAAATGTGTGGCAGGGAATATTTGGAACTAAATAACCATTACAGGGGGTAGAAACAGGCTGGAATATAAAACGCTGTCAACGGCGCGCTGAGCGGAGTTTGAGACCTTCTTATCTACAGACTGCATTAAGACATGGCTTTCACTTTCCTCCCTGTATGAATAATAAGTCCACATGAATTTATTTGCCCTACAGTCTTGAATTTTCAGTTTTAGTGAAAATAATAATAATGAAGAAATCATAACCTGCCTAAATGAAACATATTAGCTTGTTGCATACTTTGTGTTAACATTTATGTTTTATGATGCCATAATCACTCCATTTCTTCTTTCCCTTTAATCATCCGACTCCCTTTTTTTCCCGTCCACCTGCTTTCTTCTTCCGATTATTTATTTTTCTTTTTTTTGCACACTCTTTCTCTCCCTTCCTACCCCTCCTGCTCCCTCTTTCCTTCCCTCTCGCTGGCTGCTCATTTTCAAATCTATGAATTTCTGAACATCATTTTCTTGATTTTTCCACGCCTCAGGGAGACATTCTCATTCCAGACCTTCTCTTTTTTCACCTCATTTCCTCCCTCCTGAGTCTGAATCTCCCAGACAGGATGTGAGGTGACAGCGTGGCCTGTGGAAGTTAGGGCGGGGGTGTGGGGCTTCAGTGTGTGTGTCCGTACATGTGCGTGCATGTGTGTGTGTTGAGGAAGGTGGAAGGGGTTAAGGTGGGGGTATAGTCCAAAAAAAAAAAAAAGATGAAGAGGGTTTTTGCCGTTCCAAATTCAATCCTGGACATGACCACAGGAGACCTACAGTTACGTTTTCTTCGCTTTAAGGATCCAAGCTGCAGAATTAACCGTGCCTTTGAGAAACTTTTGCTCCTTAGCATGAATGTGCCTCACTTCCCACAAGACCTCATGCTCTTAAAAGATATACACTTCTGCTCCTTCAGAGGACTTCATAAATATCACTGCTTTGGCCTTGAGTGACCGTATTTGGGCAGAGACAGAGGGAAGGAAAGCAGACAGTCCCTCGGTCACCTCCATCTTTAAATGATGTGCCATATGGACTAAAGTCAAAGTATATCTTGTACATACCCACACACAGTGTGCTCCATCTAAAGCAAGGTTTGGAGAACTACAGTAAAGTGCAAAATTCTTGAGCCAACACTTGTTTCTTTATATTTTGCTGGGAAAATGGAAATAAGGTGCAGCAATTTATTGAAACGTGCAAGTATACCTAGAAATGCAACATATAAAGCAAAAACAGTGTTTGCACCACTCTACGTGTGATGAGCCTGAAAGTCAACATTTAGCTCCAACAACTTTTCAACACAGCCTGAACTCTTTTAGGCAGCTTTCTTGTAATTGCTTTAAGTGGTCTTCAGGGATTGCTCTCCGGGCTTTTCTGAAGGACATTTAAAGCTCTTCTTTGGTTTTTAGCTTTTTTTGTTCTGTTCTCTGTCAAGATGATCCCACACTGCTTCAATAATGTTGAGGTCTCAGCTCTGGGAAGGCCAATCCATGACTGATAGCGTTCCACTGTGTGCTTTTCTACACAGCTATCTTTTTACTGCACTGACAGTGTGTCTGGATCATTGTCACTGTCTATTGTAACTCTATCCTGACCTCTTTACATACTGATGACAATTTGAATAAAAATGTTCAAATATTGATTCATCATTTTAGATTAATACCTCTTTAATAATCATCTGCTTGATGTAATAAGATTATTTTATGTCTGTCAAACTATGTTAATGTTTGGCTTATTTTTATTGCAACAGGATAACAAAGTGCCTTCAGATACAATTTGCTAAGATGTCTGTTATTGGGTTCATGTGTGTTTTATGATTCACAGGCCAGTGTTAAGTGGCCCTACCAAACTAAAACCCTTCCTCAGAAAATAGTCATGTACAGGGACTGAAGAGAAAGTGAGTGAAAAAGCAGCCAATGTGCAAAGAAAACCTTTGAATGACCTTCAGGGAACCTGAGGAACTATCGCTCAATAGTTCTATTGCATTTAATTAAGAGCAAGAAAGTCCTTTAAACCAAACTAAACAGGAACGAGCGGTGACGACTTTTTCACAATTTTTCAACATATTTCTGCTCAGCAAAACAAAATACTAAACAGGAGACATTAGACTGGACTAATTCTGAAATGGTGGATTTTACAAACAGTCTTTTACTTTATCTCTGTCTATTTAAATTTTAAAAATTAACCGTCTCCACTTTTCTCATTTACCTACTTGCCACTCATCTTCTTGGCGTTTATTCCCCAACCACCCCCTTCTCCTCTGGGTTAGAGGTTTCCCACTGGGAGAGTGAAACACATTTTTAACTAATCACAGCACTGCCTGAGCATAACAGTGGTAATAATTACATCCTAAAATGCGGGACATTGAAATGATAACCTTCTCACACACCATACAAACTATATTTCAGAATATACACCTTCAACATTTAACAGAAAAATAAAACCCCTCAAAACGAATTTGAAAAACAAAGCATGAATACGGTTAGTTGTCGACAAAATATAATTAGCTCAAACTGTATTTTAACTGTAAAGAAAAACTATGCAGCTTTTTCCATCAAATTTAAAGAAAATCCGTTGTTTTCAAATAAGTAGGAGGAAAGATTAACTGCAACATAAAAACAATGCATCATTTATAATGTGCAGGAAACTGTTCAATTATGGATGATTGACCAATATGTTTCTGTCAAGTATTTAGCATTTGTAGTCACAGCCAAAAAAAGACATCGTTATTGTAATGCGTGCCTAAAACTCCTTAGATCCATCACAGCTAACTCTGATTTACAAAAGCAGGAGATTCTTCAAGCAAGTCTTAATTAATTAAATTGAGCTTTCAGAGTGCTGGCACTGAAAAATATAACGGCAGCGGATGCATTTGTATGCACAGAAGGTTCACCTTTCAGAAGAATCTAAAACACTCACCATGTATGTGTGCAGTGGGGCATAGCATGTGTTTGTGCACAGGTGTTTTAATACATGTGGAGCATCATCCTCTTACCTCCAGGGCTTTTCTCT
Source organism: Haplochromis burtoni (assembly GCF_018398535.1). Taxonomy (NCBI): domain Eukaryota; kingdom Metazoa; phylum Chordata; class Actinopteri; order Cichliformes; family Cichlidae; genus Haplochromis; species Haplochromis burtoni. The sequence continues at coordinate 1,400,474 of NW_024582461.1, forward strand.
TGCTGTTGAGCAGCTTGGAGATGTCCCGTGCCACCCTCTCCACCAAATCCCTGGGGTTGTTTCGCTTGATTTCAAACTGGCTCTTCTTCTCGTTATAAATCTGCAAAAAGAAAACACGGGGAATCAAAGGTCGGGTTATTGGAGACATTTGTTTAATTAAGAGTATCACAGAGGAGCAGGTTGCCCTATTCACAATGTAGCACGGAGAATGGTAAACATTTACTATAGAGCAGGCAGTAAGGAACCTGCCATTACGCCAGTAAGCCTCGGCACTGTAGCAGAATTAAACACAGAACAGAGCCTTAATGGCAAAGCACTTAGCTAGCTGCATCTGGCAGTTAGGCTCAAATTAAATAAACACGAACTCCAGCGGATTCTCACCACTGGGTGAGCACCTTGTATTTCGACTGTGTTAACCCTTTAGGCCTCTAACTCTGAGACAAGCAGAGGTATTCACAACTTGCTGACCAAATATCTGCAGTTCAATCCATTGTGTTAGCTACAGATTAACTTTAATCAATCTAGATGCATAATTTATGATCACTAGAAGATTATGTGAAAAAGGGAATTGTACTTATACTAAATCAGCAATTAGCAATCAATCAATAACACTTAAAACAGCGACGGACATTGCAAAACACATAGAAAATCAGCTTCGGATGCCACCAGGGAATGGGATGTTTGATAAGTACGGATATCCCGAGGTAGAACTGTGCATACTTGGGCCGCTTAAAGGGACGGTGCTACAGAGATTAGTCTGCTCCCCTGGAAGAATTGTGAAGGCTGACTCAGCAGCCAGAGCTCTCTATAGGATCTGTAGACTACAACAGAGCACCACCGGAGGGATTACCACTTATCCTGCTGCCCTAAGACACCACAAGACCCATTTTCACTCCATAAAACCATTTTGTATAGTTCTTTTGAAGGAAGCCCAAAAAGAAGCCTGTTGTTGTTGTTGTTGAATGTGTTAAAGCAATTAGAGTCACGTCAGCCTGAAATGCTGCATTTGCAGTGTGTTTAGCTGGCCTCACTGGTACTACTGACTTCCTCAATCAGTCAATCACATACTGAAAGCTAAGAATCGGTAATAATTTAGTTTATACTAAACTCTTCATAAATAAGGACATATCACCGTGCATGCAAATCAATTATAAAATGAAGGTGCGTGTTAAGCTCCACCATACAGAAAAGGGGATCTGACGCAGCATGAACACAAGCTGTCATAACTAATTCAGGAGATGCTAAGATGTCTAAAATTAATTAGAAAATTTCCAAATCTTCTTAAAAACAGCAGTCAGCAGGGTGCAGCATTGGGCTCAAGTAGCTGCTTCTTAAATACTCATCATCTTGTTTTTAGAGATTGATTTTTTCCTGTTGTTTTTTCAGCAAGGCTTCAGACTGGTTTAAAATCAAAGGTGGCAGACCATAAAGTCAAGGTTAACGCAACCCCCACCAGATCATCTGATCTCAGTGATCTGTCAGCCCACATCAGCAGATGACTGAACTGAAGCCTTCCTATATTTCTACAGGGAGTGCAGAATTATTAGGCAAGTTGTATTTTTGAGGAATAATTTTATTATTGAACAACAACCATGTTCTCAATGAACCCAAAAAACTCATTAATATCAAAGCTGAATGTTTTTGGAAGTAGTTTTTAGTTTGTTTTTAGTTTTAGCTATTTTAGGGGGATATCTGTGTGTGCAGGTGACTATTACTGTGCATAATTATTAGGCAACTTAACAAAAAACAAATATATACCCATTTCAATTATTTATTTTTACCAGTGAAACCAATATAACATCTCCACATTCACAAATATACATTTCTGACATTCAAAAACAAAACAAAAACAAATCAGCGACCAATATAGCCACCTTTCTTTGCAAGGACACTCAAAAGCCTGCCATCCATGGATTCTGTCAGTGTTTTGATCTGTTCACCATCAACATTGCGTGCAGCAGCAACCACAGCCTCCCAGACACTGTTCAGAGAGGTGTACTGTTTTCCCTCCTTGTAAATCTCACATTTGATGATGGACCACAGGTTCTCAATGGGGTTCAGATCAGGTGAACAAGGTGGCCATGTCATTAGTTTTTCTTCTTTTATACCCTTTCTTGCCAGCCACGCTGTGGAGTACTTGGACGCGTGTGATGGAGCATTGTCCTGCATGAAAATCATGTTTTTCTTGAAGGATGCAGACTTCTTCCTGTACCACTGCTTGAAGAAGGTGTCTTCCAGAACTGGCAGTAGGACTGGGAGTTGAGCTTGACTCCATCCTCAACCCGAAAAGGCCCCACAAGCTCATCTTTGATGATACCAGCCCAAACCAGTACTCCACCTCCACCTTGCTGGCGTCTGAGTCGGACTGGAGCTCTCTGCCCTTTACCAATCCAGCCACGGGCCCATCCATCTGGCCCATCAAGACTCACTCTCATTTCATCAGTCCATAAAACCTTAGAAAAACCAGTCTTGAGATATTTCTTGGCCCAGTCTTGACGTTTCAGCTTGTGTGTCTTGTTCAGTGGTGGTCGTCTTTCAGCCTTTCTTACCTTGGCCATGTCTCTGAGTATTGCACACCTTGTGCTTTTGGGCACTCCAGTGATGTTGCAGCTCTGAAATATGGCCAAACTGGTGGCAAGTGGCATCTTGGCAGCTGCACGCTTGACTTTTCTCAGTTCATGGGCAGTTATTTTGCGCCTTGGTTTTTCCACACGCTTCTTGCGACCCTGTTGACTATTTTGAATGAAACGCTTGATTGTTCGATGATCACGCTTCAGAAGCTTTGCAATTTTGAGACTGCTGCATCCCTCTGCAAGATATCTCACTATTTTTGACTTTTCTGAGCCTGTCAAGTCCTTCTTTTGACCCATTTTGCCAAAGGAAAGGACGTTGCCTAATAATTATGCACACCTGATATAGGGTGTTGATGTCATTAGACCACACCCCTTCTCATTACAGAGATGCACATCACCTAATATGCTTAATTGGTAGTAGGCTTTCGAGCCTATACAGCTTGGAGTAAGACAACATGCATGAAGAGGATGATGTGGACAAAATACTCATTTGCCTAATAATTCTGCACTCCCTGTATTTGACAAATCTCAAACAGGGTGTCCTATTTAAGCTGCCCACAGTTACCGAACATCTACAAACTGCTTCAAAACCCACCAACAGCCCCGCCCCTCTTTTCTAAGCTGTGTCTGACAGGCTGTCCTTCGTGCCTCCTCTGTACTGAGTGGTTCCTGCTTTGGCTGCTGCTACTCTGCCTGCTTCCGGTTATGAAGGGCAGAGAGATATGCTCTTCCAGAACAGAGGCCTCTAAATTGCTTCTAATGGAAATACCAATTTTCTTTTGTCTAAAGTGCTCCTAAATGAACAGTAGTACTTTTTTTTAATGCATATCTTTTGTACACCAGTCAACCGCAAATGCTGACTATTACAGACTTTCCAGGGGTCCAACCTGCTATTATTGCATTGCCCCTGTGTGGTTGTATACTTTAGAACTGAGAGAAATCTATTAAAATATTGGATCTAATCTAATCACCCAGTATCTGCTGATATCTGGAATAACAGATGCAAAAATTTATGCACATAAACAAAACTAATGTTGTTTGCTCAAAGGTTAAAACTGAACGTTTACAAACCAAACACATATTTATTCAAGACTTGACGAACTTCCGATTTCTTGCTTGAAATTTTTTAAAAAATCCATTTCTGTTGGATTGATGTGCTGCTGTGGACAATTAGGAAAGGAAATCACAGCCATCCATTTGATCCGTCTCTGTCAAGCTGAAAGCTGGGCAAGCAGCCAGACGCAGTCTCCCTCCACTGGCCCACTGAACATGCAAGCCTGAGAAGCTAAAACCATGCCAGCCGAGCACTCTGTTGAGATTGCCTGATGTTTAAGTTGGCCGCCCTCTCAAACACCAGGGATCTTGCTTAGTTTCAAACAACACAAAGTGAAATGTGAAGGTGAAATCTTCTTTTGGCACACCACAGAGTCACTCACTGTTCAAGATTATTGTGATACATTGCCCACAATAAAATTTTGACCACGATACAGCAATTTCGTGATACTAAAAATACTGCAAAATAGCTATACGTAACGCGTCACCATATCTAAACCTGGAGGAGAAAAACCTCCCTATCCGGGTCTCTGTCACAGGTGCAGCAGTGTGATGCTAAATTTATGGTCTATTGGTTGTGTCTGATTTGAAGGTATTTTGCCACAGAGAGACAACAGGGAGGGGTTTTCACCCTATGCAAATATTCTTGTGTGCAGTCCTCCAGAAACACAACAGCCCACACATTTGACCTACAAACAGCGTCTTCAAACATGGGTGACACTGTGCATTGGTCAAATGCTGATTGGTTGAAAGGTGAGCCAGAACACAGAAAGGAGCAGTCTTCAGAGTGAAGCCTGAAAAAACATCAAGAATAAAAAAAAAATACAGCACAAGAAGCACAGACAACGGCTGCAGGTGACATGTTTTTGATGTTTTTGATATCTGGTTCTACTTCAGCTCAGCTTGGTATAACGGTCTCTTCTACGGTGGCCCTGAGAGGTCAAATGGACTGCTACTTAACACCAGCAAACAGAAAAACCCTGGAAAAGCACACAAAACAAAACGGAAGTCTGTCTGGGAACATAATAATGTGGCGAACCAGCTGTGGAAGTGACAGAAACCAGAACACGAGGGTTCATCAGTGTTGTCAGGGATTACATGATGAAGGTATTATGTGTTGTAATCGCATGATTCATATAATTTGCAGCTGCAGTCTGTTTGACCTCTTGGAGCTACCGTACTCTTCTCTACATCGGCAAGGACCAAGAACAGAATGAGCAAGAGTGTCCCACAGATGGGTTGTTTGTGACACTGCCCCCTGGTGACAGTAAACAGCTACAACATGTAGACAACAGTCATTAGCAGAGATGCTTAGACATCACTTTTCTCCCCAGTCACCTCTTCCAGCTCTTCGGAGGGACACCGAGTAGCTTCCAAGCCAGCAGAGAGTCTTAATCTTTCCAGCGTGTCCAGGGTTTGCCCTGGGTTGGACATGCCAGAAACACCTCACTTGGGAGGCATCCTCAAAACACCTCCGCTGGCTCCTTTCAATATCGAGGAATACCGAGCTCCACAGCCCAGAGACCATTTGGAGGAAACTCATTTGGTGACCTAAATAAAATGTCAATTCAATTAGTTGTTTAAGTTGTCTGCCATTTTATCCTTATGAGTTTTTCTTCTTCTCTGGTTAACTTATATTGACGATCCCCTCATTCGTTTGATAAGGACCACAAGAAAGAGTCATGAATTTGTGAGTCTGGTGAGTTAAGCTGCCGTGGGAATCTATTTTGAAGAACTTTTTAAGAAATAACAGCATCGGGCACCAGATTTTGATACCATATTGAAAAAGGAAGCTTGGAAAATATCGCCAAACCATTATTTTGTCCCACTCTGAATTCACACACACAGATAAATTACTCATTACCCCTGCTTCAGACCTTTTTTTTCTCCAAGGTGCAAGAAGCCGTTAATGGAATCTTATTAAACCATAAAACAAGAGCGAAGTTTTTTCCGCTCCATTGACAGACTACAAACCCCTGACTCTTTTAAGTGATGCATTTTTCTAGTCAATTTTAAAACCATGTCAAATTTGGTTTTAAATCAATATTCATTCCCTTAATGTGCTGTAGTACTTTCTGGGTCCGCCTCACCCTGGAAGATTCATGGCAGTCTCGGGGACATTACAAACAGGACTTTCTCTATCCTGATCCTTGAAACAAAACACAAAGAGAGAGATCGATAAAAATTCATAATGCTTAATGTACAAATTCCAAATCACTTTATCCGCCACGACTTATAGTGAGGTCAGTGTTTTTATCGTTCCTCGTTTGCGAATCCTCTTTATCAAAATATAGCTTTGGGGAGGATTTTTACAGGAAAGAGACACTGCTCTAATGCAACTGCCATCATTTAGGGAATTAAAAATCATTCAAATGGACTGCATAATTGTGCAGCGTCTGCTGCTATACTGCTATACTCATCAAACAGACATGTCGGAAAATGCACTCCTTAATTACCTCCTCAAAGCGCAGAGTCGGCTAACCATTAAGAAATTAAGTCAACTATTGTCATTGGTCCAAAATATATGAAAATTGGCTTGTGCAGCAAACATTAGGTTGGTACGTGCAGGTCTAAAATAAAAGCAGAACACCTACTAAAATCTCAAACTACTTGGATTCTGTTGCCCATAATACACGCCGCTGTTTGCCAAGGAAAAACACCTCACAGGGTTACTGTGTGCTGCACCGCATATTACCATGATCTCTCTTTGTGGTGAAATTTGATCTACTTCACTAAACATTCCCCATAGCTCTGCTGTCTAAATGCATAATAAATTCTATTTTAATAATTAATTATATGTTAAATACATTGAAATTATAAGTTTTTTCCAGCTATTCAAGTTTGTCTTGTTAATGGTAATTATCATTTCATCCATTTGCCCCTTCAAGACCATATTTACATAAGTCTACAGATTAGATGTCAGTTAAATATACCTGTGCTGGCAAGTGCTCTTTCAGTTTAAATGAGCATGACACCGCTGCACTGTATCCACCTACACATCATGTCTCCTTCTCCGGTGACCTATGCCTATTTTTTTTAATCGTGCCCTGCTGTCACATAAGCCCTGCTGGTATCAGTTTCTCTCTACTTTTTTATTATGTTTACCTGATGAAAGGCAAACTTATCTCCATCATCGCTGTACATACACTCATAAAAAGCCACAACAAATAAAGGCCGATAGTACTGTAGGGTACTCATCTATCCGACAGGTTGGCCATTACAATCTCCTTCAGCAAGCAGATGAGGTTTCTGTTTACTCCGGGAGAGGATTGAGCAGCGCTGTCAGCTAGACTAAGCTCTGGCCGGCCAATGAGAATTGTGCTGGAGGAGTATTGGGTGTAGACTGACAGCGCATGGTAATGCTGGCATGAAGGGTCTGAGGAGCTTTAAATACCCTTTACCTAGAGGTTGGAGATGAGTGACCATCATCGCTGAAGGGCCATAAGTACATCAGCCTGTGTGAAATTATATTTGAGGGCTTTAGAGCTTGACTCGCTCAGGTAATGGGGCAGCTACCGGAGGAAAAAAAACCACACAAACGCAGTCGCTGGCAACTCTTCTGAAAATCATATGCAGTGTTTCAGCTGAGGCAAACCACTTCAGGCACTCTGGGCTTGTAAAAATAAATAACAGCAGAAATATTAGAGGTCTGTTCACTTACTGATGTGCTGTGCATCTATAATCCAACTATAGCTATGAAATCCAACTAAGCCTACCAATATGAGTAGTGAATTTAACTGTACTTGATGCACATAATTGGATTTTTGAATATGTTTTGTCTAGTTTCATATAAAATAAATACAAAATAATTACTTTATTCAGATATAATCAAGAATACTGAATTCAATACTGAATACTGATGCTGGTCAACACTCTCCACTTCAAATACTGCAGTAAAGCCTGTCCATGTTTTCATCTATTTCTATTTTTACACAGTAGCTCTTGCAGTACTTAGACCACTAAATACTAAAGCTAAACTAAAACTAAAAGTCCCCCCTGGAGCTCCAGTTTGGCATATTTACATATATCATGTGGAGAATCCCTTCCCTTCCACTGCAATCAGGATTAATGTGCATAAAAATACAGATTGTTATATAAACTGATTTAAATGGGACAATAATGTGAACATTTGGAAAATATAAGAACAAACTAAGAATCCTTCAGTGCGAATGGAAAGGTGAGCGCTGCATAGCTGCGTAAGGCTGACTCATTGTTTTCGTGGTCACTGTAGTCAGTCTTTTAAGGCAGTAGAATTTTGGTTCAGATGACACTATATCTGAATGGATGCTTACCTGACTGCATTGTCAACTGCCCATAATAAAATACACTTTGCCAAGTTACATCATCTGCAGTAATACTGGTATAAATTCTTACGTGATCTAAAACTGTCATATCCCAATATCATTGGTGTAGTTTATGGTCCCTCATCCTTGTCTGGAGCCTGTTTGAGAGCAAGAGACACGTGTCACCTCCCGTGATGACTTAGTATCTAAAAAGGGAGCTCCTTCAACTTCTAAACAACTACAGTGCTATGCAAAATATACAAGAAAACTGTTCCCGCTAAAGGTGGAAACGGCAAACTTGTTTCACCACTGGAGACAAAAGCACACCTTTGAGCACAACCTGACTATGAAGTAGGAGATATGAGCAGCTGGTGATGTAAAGTAAACAAAAGACTCCACCGAGCATCGCTGGAGCACTCACTAGTTGCACTCCATTTGACAGAAACAGCATCAGTGGATAGAAATTACTGATGTGCTTACACGGTGAAAAAGCAGCTGCTTACAGTTCCAAAATATTTTTCAGTTTTACTATTTGACAATATTGTGCAGCTTACGATGAGATCTAAGGTGAAGTTACCTTAACTACTGTTATATTAAAGTATTAAGCAGTTATTTTATATTTTTACTTAATGTTTCCAGAGAAAACACTACTTAGTATACTACTTACATCTGACTTACACTGTGTCACAATAGATTTATTAGAGGAATCCACATTTTTACCTTCTGCAGGATCAAAGCAATTTTTGTGTAAATCAACCCCAGGGGTTTCCAATTCAAGTGATGTTGAATCCCAGGGCTAAAACCCAGGGCTGGTGATGTGGAGTAGGACTCTTTCAATCCAATATATTGTAGAGTACAACTCAAGTAAAAAAAAAGAAGCTCAAGTAAAGGGTAAGGGTTAAATTGAATTCAGGAAGAGTACTTAAACTTATTTATTTCCCCCCACTATATAGGGCAGCTTCTGCAGTTCACATCACCACAATATAAAGGCAACAAATACAAATCATTTTATGCATTTATAGACACGAAAGTAGGCCGATGATTGATGCCCCCCCCCACTGAAAGATTAGAGGCATGGTTAAGTCCCATTTATAATACACAGACATGACAGCTCTGAGCAGCATTTTACAGTATAAAAATTACAATCAAAACAGACAAAATGTGGATGTGACTGTTAAGCGGTGCCCGTCCTTTTTTTGTAAAGAGGAATGATAATTCACGTACTGGAAAATGTGGAGCAAATTAGCAGCGTTAATCAGTTATGCTGTTGGCTGGAAGCTGTGACGCTTAGACAGCTTTCTGTGCAGGCCTGTCATTCTCACAGGAAAAGAGGAGAGGTGGCTCTCCAGAGCGCCTCTGACGGCCAGTCAAACCTTCTGCCGCTAACGCTCACACAGGATACGACAGTATCTCTGCCAATCGCCACCAATATGCTTTCACTGGCAGTCGGGACATTCAAGTTCTGAAAAATTGCACACACAGCGAGAGATACAAATGTGCTTGTCTGCAAACTCACACCCTCTGTGCAGCGTCGCACATACTCACATTCTCATCATTAGCCCTGATGACTGGTTTCAATGTGCCAAGCCCTAAGTGTCACTGTAAACACGCAGATGGAAAGACAGAGGGTGACAAGACTTCAAAAAAAAAAAAAGACTGTTAAAAAGTGGTATGCAGATTCAGCTGGCTTCAAATTTTCATCAAAGCAGTCCACCGCTCTGCAAGTCAATTTCCATACTACTTTTTTAAAAAATTGTTAATGCTGCATAACATTTCAGTACCGACTCATGTTATCACACAAACCTTGAATATTTCAAAATGTTCCTCCTGTCATCAACAGAGCAGAGGAAAGGCAAAACAGTGAAAATGATAAAAAAAAATGAAAACCATTTCTCTCTGCCTCTGACACTTTTTATAAAGACTTGTTTGTTGACTTTTTTTTTTGCTATGTTTGCCGGTAGCACTGATGTTCCTCAGCAGTGCTGATGTTATTGTGCCTTCGCCTGTGTCTAAAGGAGAGGACTGCTTATCTCTCTGTGAAGTCAGCCACAATAGGCCACGTCTGGCTGCGGCGACGCAGAAGTTGACAGAGACTGATGCCACATCATTAAGGAATATTAGTGGGTTCTGTCGAGCAGACCGGGCTTCCAGAGGCCCCAGGAAGAGTTCAATAAGAAAGAACACATAGGGAGCAGCGGGCCCTCAGAGGAGCTCGATAAGACACAACACACCAGAAAGCTCTTACAGTTCAATAGGACTCTGAGAGTCCAGTAAGATGCAGAAAAAAGCAGACCCTAACTGCTACTGTTAAGTTAGTAACACAAGGAGGTTTTCTATCCCTTTGAGACAGAGGAGGAAAAGAAATGGACAACACGCACCCAATTAATCTGTCGCCTGCTTTGATGGCATATACTTTACTCCTATGTCCCTCTTTGCTCCTGTATATCAGGGCAGGCACCGCATCACGCAAACAGATCAGAATGTAGCACACCAGGAAGATGGTTCATACATCTGTATGAGCCAAAAACAATACTGAAACTTTGTGTTTTGCTGTTGAATTTTCTTTGAATTTCTGCACTTTTCATTCAGTGAATGCACATTGACGGCCAGATCACAGCTGAGCAGCCATGACCAAACATGGCAGGTCTGTCAGCTTTTGAATTTCTGCACATAAAGCAGCATAAGGCTGAGAGAAACATTTGTTTGGTGTAGGGCCTTGCTGATGGATGATGACCTTGGAGACCAGAGATCTGAGTGATTGTCAATAGCTTGAGAATCAAGGCGATGTTAGCTCGCTTTCAGAATAATCCATCAAATCAATATCAGCATTAACAATTCATGTTCGGTTAAATATGCCTCGCTATTGTGTAACGTAAGCATCTTTGCATAAAACTGACACACAAGTTTAGGTCGCACCTTTGCCCCATTTGAAATCAAGGTGCGTGCCTGCTAATTTGATTTTAAATTTGTGCTTAAGGTAACTGTGTTTGCAGGGATACTATTTTATGTCCCCCTTAACAACTTTTCATGTCAGCAAAAGACTCACAGCCTATGTGTGGAGGAGTACCACTCTGTACCTGTGTGGGCACAGTGGAGGAGAGACAGACGCCTACTCACATACATCAACATTACATGTCCTCAGGACTATGGACTGGTGTTTTTTTACTCATTCGAGTACCTTACACTACATCCACAGCTACCTTCTTCACACATGTTGATCATATGTTTCTTTTATGCACTCAGGCTTAAAAAAACACTAAAGTCATCTCCTCTGTGGCCAAATGATAAGTAGCACTTATATAGCAGCATTCGACTCCATTTTGAGCGCTCAAATCAGTTTCTACAACAAGTCTCATCCCCCAGTCACACACACATTAATCGCTGCTTTTCACACACACTCACACACTAATAGGTGCCCTGGGAGCAACACGAGGTTCAGTATCATGCCCAAGATCTACTGATCCACCTGTAGACAACCTGCTCTACCACCTGACCCCCAGCCATTCCCAAAATTAAAGCTTATTTAAGGTTGCCTTATGGCCTAAAAATAACAACATCCTCTGGGTTAAAAAATATAGGGACTATCCAGTGCAGTTAAATTGCAGTTCCTACGGTGCCTGTACGTGGCATGGCTAAACTGCAAATCTGTAAAGACTCCATTAATACTAAATGCTAAGATGCCATTCACTCCATGCTTTACAGGAGAGGCTTTGCTGATCCATCATAATAATGTCCAACCACACTGCAGACTACAACATGCATCTGTAGTCAGAGTCAGCACACTGAGCTGGCCCCTCTAACATCTACAGCATACAAGAAAAAAGGAACTAAGCAAGAATTGAAAAATATTCCACTTTTCAAAACTACAGCAACCAGCTCTGTGAAAGGTTGTGTATTGTTTTTTTAAAAAGAGGTAAACACCCCCCCACCCAAATCTGTTTAAAATGTCAGTGTCTTTACCAACAATTACGTCGTAGAGAAGTTTCTCAAAGCAGTGGTGAGGGCGTGCATATGAATGTTTGGTTAATGTTATTCCCCAAATTTAAGTGTACTTGTTTCATTTCAGCTTAGTGAAAGTGTCTGTGTACTGCATTTTGATGTCATTTATGGTCGCACAAGTTCCCCTCCCCTCGCTTTAGATGTGTGTTGGGGAGGGCGGAGCTGAGCAGACGCCACAAAATCTAATAGCTCTCCGACTTCAATCAAACTCAATTTTCACTTTTATAGAAGGCAAAATCACGGAAGCTGCATAAACTGCTCCTCTGGCTATCCTTGTCAGTGCTGGGAAGGCTGTGTGTGTGTGTGTGTGTGTGTGTGTGTGTGTGTGTGTGTGTGTGTGTGTGTGTGTGTGTGTGTGTGTGTCCTCCTGCGTAAACTGAAAATTGAAAACGAGCCCACATTTTGTTTCAAAACTAGAATATAATTTTGTCATTTATTTGTTGTCTTTATACTTTTTTCATTAAAACATTGAAGGCAATAATTTGCAAATCATTGCTTCCTGTTTTTATTTACTCTTTACGCATCGTGCCAATTTGGTCGTGAGCGGGTTTGCGGGGCTTGTTTAAAAGCGGCTTTAGAAATGTTGGCGAAAAAACAGCTGCTCTACACATGAAATGCTTTCAATGAATATTAAAATAGTGACAGAGGTGCAAATGAGCCTGGGTCAGCCACAAAGTGTCACAGCCAGATATTGTTGGGCATTGAGTAGAGGCGGGGGGGAAAAGAAAGAAAAATAAACATCTGAGTACAGCCTCAGAGGCAATCCAGGGTGCCTGTCCCAACACAAAGTAAATCAGAGCAGACTCCATCCGGGCACCCATCATGTGAGAGTAAGGCTGGGCTAAATATTTACATAAACCCCATGGGGAGAGTTTGAAACCGGAGCAAGAAAGAAACAGAAGGATGAAATCCGGCAGAGGGGGATTGGGGGTAAGGGTGTGTTGGCTTCTGTAACATTATCAGAGGGATTGTCATCCAGTGATACAAACAGGTTTAAACAAAGGGAAACAACATTTGCATACACACAACCAAAGCCACACACACGTGAACAAACAGCCCACAGAGACAGGACTTTGCATACGCTTAGCCTCGCTTAATCTCCGTGCTGACATAGCCTATTCACCTGCAGGTACGGTCTCATACAAATCTCATCAGACTATTTAAATTCGCCGTCTTTCCCCACATTTTAGTTGGACGTGCAGTGATAGTGATCGAACAGAGCTTACTCGTGTCACATTTTACAAGATACGGAGGTCCCCAAAGTGTTTGCACTTGTAGTGATGTAAAAATCTGGGTCATAATTTACTCAACATTATAGCTCAACCATCCTGGAATAAAACACCCTTTACAAGAAGTGTCGCACAACTTAACGAATTCAAAAAAAGAGAAAAAAGAAGATTTAAAAAATGACTCTTTTAAAAAACGATGCATGCCAATACTGCATGTGGGGATGTGAGGGGACGTTCGCTATGCTGAACCGCAAATCTGACCAACTGGACAGATGGAGCCCACAGCAATCTTTTAACTGCCAGGTTTAGTATGAATTCATTAATTAGCCCTGTCAACACAACCAAAGGGTCATGCAGAAGTGGTGTGTGATCCCAGAATTGTTCGCTGAAAACCAGCCAGCCGGTTAGCAAATATCAGACTGAGGGATTCATAGAAAGTGACTTGTTGGAGCGGGGAAGGACGAAGGTAAATGTGGGGCAGCCTCACCCCTGCTCCTCTCCTCCCTTCCATCCTGCCTCAGTCAGGGTATTTGTCTTTTAGACAGAGATAAACTGCAGCCTTTTTATTAACTTGCTGATGGTAGGGAATTGTTTTTTCCATCCACTAGCTTTTCTCAAATAGACAGCAGCAAAAATATCCTCCCTATAATTCTTCCATCGCCCATTTCTCTTATTTTCTTGACTTCCTCAGCCCCCTCCCCATCAACACCCCCTATTCAATAGTTTATGCGGCACTAAAACTGCCTGCATATTGTCACAGTAATGTCTCTGTCAGGGCCTGCTGTATATCACACATACAATCATCCAAATTTCATCTCCCATCCCATCGCATTAACTCACAGCAGCAGCAAAGTAACATGTGATCAGTGTCAGCCTGTGCGAGAGCATGTGTGAGCATGTACCTTATTGGGTGGCATACGTGCTTCATTTTGTGTGTGACTCTAGATGTTGCGGTATATATATGTTGGTTTAATTAGCGTTTGAGTGGCTGTGTTTTCACTGTGTGTGTGTTTGAATGGCCACGGTGGTCCTCTTGATGAGGAGACAGAGCCCCAGGGGGCTTCTCTTTCTGTATTGTCTCCTCCACTTCCTCCTCATTTGACTAATTACTGCGCAACTTCCACGCCACTGATGAAGCCTGGCAGCTGTCCATCAGTCTGTTAGGTTGACTTGTTTTAAACCATTGATACGAAGGGTTAGCAGGAAAATGTACTTTGACAGGAACTAGACTTCTCTCAGCATGACTTTCAGCACATCCACAAATACTATAGCAAAGATAGCAGCTTTGGTTCATTATGTTTTTAAATAATCAATGTCCAATTGCATTATTTTTGGTTTGCAGTTCACTGCTCATGCTAATGTTCTTAGGTAATCTGTGACACAAAATATAGGCACTGCTGCTTTTACACGCAATCTGTCTGTTTCTGTCCGTTAGCTCATATCTATACAGCATCTGTTACACCGAAGCCTAATCTGTCCTACGCTGCATAAACTGCTCCTCCGGTCTCTGACCATCTCTCCCAAGCTTTAGTGTTAGATTTTAACCTGGAGTGACTATTCGTTTCCACCGCGCTGGACTATACGTATTAAAAAAATACTACCTTCCTGGCAGCGTTACTGCTTTTGTCAGCTCTTTAAATAAGACGAGTTAACCTAAATCTCCCCTGTTAAGTTCTCCCTTGTAAAACATGAGTAAATATGAGATGAATAATGAGCTAAGAGTAAGCAACTTGCACAGCCAGAAACAGCCAAGCATGGATCAGCTATAATTTGGAGATAAGGCTTCATAGAGGTATTAGAGCAGCAGAGGTCAATGAGGAGCTATTATATAATTCAAATGGCTTAAAAGATGCACAGCAGTGGAATTCAGTACTTGTTATCATAAAATACAGATGATATGTCACACAGAGTAACCTTGCAAAAGAAAAAAAAATCTGCATCTTAGTAATGTTTATTACTGAGTCATTTTTTTTATTATGATTTTAGTCTGATTTCAAAATAAATGTTCGTTTTTAAGAGCTTTTGGGAATAGTTGCAAGGATGCAGGGTTCTCTTTTAGCCTTCAGCAGCTGATGTCTCAGCTGACACATGCATATGCATCTTATGGGGAACTAGAGGTTGCAGCTTTTAAATTGCTACAGTTAATGTACATCTGCAAGCTGCTTTGCAACTCTCCTCTTACACCTGAATTACATTTATGAACCTTTTTTCAAATCAACTTGATTACAACCCAAAACGCATTAGCATGTGGAGCAATTTAGGGTTCTCCGTTTTCCTCGAGAACGCTGAAAGATGTAGGCGGGAGCAGTAAGGAAATTGCACCAGCAGCCTTACAATTAACAGGCGACCCAGTTAACTACCTGAAATACATCTGCCTAATCCTAGCAGCAATCTGGCACATTTCATCTTGCATTTCATCTTGTTTTAAAGCTTTTACCACGAACAAATGGAATTATCCCATCCATCTGTTGTTGTGCTCTGAGAAAAATATATTTTTGGCAAAATCTGAGGATTAATGTTTTATGCAGTGAACTTCTTGATTTAAGCTAGGGGACTCAACATGTTTTTGTCATTGGATGAAAAGAAAATCCTTAATAAGCTTTCAGCATATTGTTGGTTTTCTGAAAGGTAACGGAAACTCCTTTTTACCTTTTTAGCCTTAAAAATCTGACATAACAATAATTAAAAAAAAAAAAATCAAGTTCAGGCCAGGAAATGGGCCAAGCATAGGTCAGACTAAATCAGAGTAATATAAAGAAGAATAAAGAATAAAAATCCACACTGGAATCAAGATGGCTTAAGGAGACGACTCTAACCTCACTGAGCAGCGTTTGAAAACCCCTGGTAGCCAAAAATCAGGATTGACTTACTTTCACTGAATATGAGCCGCAGCGTATGCAAGTCCTTACCTGGTGGGAGGAGCTTAAAAGACCTTGCCATTTCTAGATTTCTGCCTACTGAAGCTTAAAACATATCTCTTGATGCTGCCTTTAAATTAGCTACCAAATTTAAATCAAATGGTTGGTGAGTTAAGTTTAGCTTTTGACTCTGCAGGCCCGGCGCCTACCTGAGTGACAGCCGCTATGACAGCCATTTTATTCCGGCCAACTTATCTGTCTTACCACAGGCAGAAGAGAGCAGAGAGGAAGAAATCCAAAGACAATTTAAACTCACAGTGCCGATTACATTTCAAACCTCCCAGACTGAATATTTAACCCTCTTGCCTTTCGATAAGTGATAGGGGGATTTTCACTGACTCAGGAACTCAATTTAACCTCCCCTCTGAGAGACATGGCTGCAGAAACGTCCTATAGGCTTGCCCTTGGTGACGGCCAAACCTCTTCCTCCCTCCTTCCCGCTGTGTGACGCTAACAGTGGCTGTCTGCTGGGCCTGATAGAGAGTGGCTCCATGCTAAGTCATTACACACGGAGCACAGCCTAATTACACACAGACGGCCCCATGTAACCTGCCAACAGGGTTACTGCTCTTAGAAGTGACTGCATTAAGCATACGGCGACGCAAACCCTTGTGGAGAGATAAGGGACGGCTGGGATGTCTTCGGGTGGAGGTGGGGTTGGGGGCCCTAAACAACCCTCCATATCTAACCCGCAGAGATGTCAGTCGCATCCAGCCCCGTTCGCTCCCTCAGCAACTCGCAGCCCTAACAGGTTTGCAGTGGCACACTAAACTGGACAAGCTCTCAGCGGAAGGCAGATAGTTCTCCATATTGAACATCACAGGGCCACTTTTACAGCATGCCAATTCCTGCCAAACTGGCTGTTTCCATGGAAACGTAGCACTTAATGACCGATAACAGAGAACGACCTGGGAAAAAAGGGAGTTGAGAGCAAGCGAGAAAGAGAAAGCCACTGACAGAGAGAGATGGCGAGAGAAAGACGGAGATCTTGTGGAACAAAAGAAGCAATTTAGTATCGGAGGACAGCGTGAAGCCTGATTATGTCGTCAGTGTAAATGATCATTAATTTCCTTCTGTCCAGCTGGGCCAGATTAATGCCTACCCATTCTGCAGGGTAGAAAGAGAGCCTGGGCTTAACCATTTCATGGGACACCCCTACGACAGCAAGCGTGGCCTTAAAAAGAGCTGTGGTTTGACCACACCGGCACCTATAACTGGATATACGTGGATAGTGGATACTGTCACTCTGTCAGTTTGCCAATTGTTTTGAATTTTTCATTAGTCTGGCAATGAAAACCAACCATCACCACAAAGTAAAACCAGAAAATAAATAATAATAATAATAATAATAATTAATGAGCTGGAAACTGTTTCATCAAATGTAGCAGTTCCTTGCATTGTCGTTTTTGTGAACTCTACTTCAGCTTTAAATATTTAGCTTAACCCAAATCCAGTTCTTTATCATTTCCATTCTCTTAATCTGCAATGTGCCCGAACCAGCAATTTATCTAAGAGCAGAAAAAAAAGATGAGATTCTGCATTTTCCACTACAAATCTGATCCAATCCATAATATTTTTCCATGTTGTTTTGAAGCTGGCCCCTAGTGGTTATTCCCATTAAAACAATGGTTTCAATTTGCTATATTGCAGCATGCATGAGGAATTAGGACCTCCAGTGCATGACTAAACTGATAACCAGAGAGCTTCTATGTTAAATGAACCATTATTATAATATTCTGTGCATTTTTACACTAACTGAAAATATTAGCCTGATTAATTTAGAATATATAAACCTAATCCTACAGCTGTCATTAGCTATGAGGCCTGTAGTGATGACCTGTTAGTGTGACATTAATATGTAAATATTTGACACAACACTGACAGGTCAGATGTAAAATCTCACACGTGAGCACCAATCACATCACACTCACTCTCACACACACACACACACACACACACACACACACACACACACACACAC
>NW_024582461.1:1418529-1419748 GCF_018398535.1 Haplochromis burtoni
ACACACACACACACACACACCATGCACCTTAATGTCTCTCTGCACAGCTTAGTCGGTGGTTTCCACATAACTGGATCTGATCCCTCTCAACAGAAGCAGCACACTGTTTGGCTGCTGAAAGCCCACACTTTCACTCCTCTTTGCATGAGCTGATCTGATTATTCATAAAGCAAGCAATTACACATCCATTAAAATTGTAAATACAAAATCCAGGATTGGCAAAAGTTTCACGTGAATTAGGTTCGTTTCCGAAAACATCCGCAACCTGTGAGACAAAACGCATTCAAAAATAATTGTTGACTGAAATCCTATTAAAAATTTAGACCCTCAGAACCTGAAGACAAAACTGCGGCCACAAACTAAAAAGCTTTAAACGTCTCCATTCTTGAGTAAGTGTGCCTCCAAAGACACTGCCAATCTCGTATGAACAAACTGTAGTGTTTCCTCTGTTAAAAGCCAGTAGTCAACTAAAAGCTGGCTCTCCAATAATGGCACAGGGTGTGGTCAAGAGCCTGGTAATGGACCTGTAAGCTGTTTGCCAATCACGATTAAATCGTAAAAATAGGTACTAATTGCCTGGCACCAAACCGGTGAAACAGGGATGGTACTAGATTCCTGGCATTATGTAAAGTGTATACTGCATGTAATGCACTGTGCATTTCTACTACCTTAATAATGCATTCAGGAATATGACAACACTGTTTCCAATACTTCTTGTTCTTTCTTTACTTTTAATTCATTTACTGTGATACGCTTTGCTTTTCCCTGTCTTTTATCCCATTAGGCTGCTACTTGCCATCTAATGTTCACAATAAAAGTAGTGAGTAGTGACCACTGAAATACTACAGACCTTTAATTTGACAGTGACAGGAAGCACTGAGTTTGTACTAACAGCATAACAAACCACCTTTAACAGAGAAAACTAGGGCAGATCCTAAAATAACGCTTTATGAAAAAGATAATCGCTCAAGTCCCTGCTATGAAAGAAAAACGACTTAATATCAG
Source organism: Haplochromis burtoni (assembly GCF_018398535.1). Taxonomy (NCBI): domain Eukaryota; kingdom Metazoa; phylum Chordata; class Actinopteri; order Cichliformes; family Cichlidae; genus Haplochromis; species Haplochromis burtoni. The sequence goes on from NW_024582461.1 coordinate 1,419,535, forward strand.
CAATTATATACGAGCCTGCTTCAAATACAGGCCCATTACTTTTTCCAGGCAGGGTGACGTTACGTCGTCACGTAAAACATTGTTACTGTGTTTCGTCCAGAGACAGCTGGCAAAGATACAGGTTTCTTAGGTTCTTTCCAAAAAGACAACTGGTTGTAACTGATTACATTATGCAATGTGTGTGTGTGTGTGCGTGTGTGTGTGTGTGTGTGTG
>NW_024582461.1:1419768-1450658 GCF_018398535.1 Haplochromis burtoni
GTGCGTACTTTGTTGGTTGTCTACCTGTTTTATGAAGTGTGTAATTGAGCTTTCAGTGTCCTGAATGTAAATGTTTAATAATAGTCTCATTCCAGCCTTTTCTTCATTCTTTCAGCCAAATGTGATGCTACATTTTACAAAGGCCTCTTTTTTTCACTGACTTTACATTACTTTGAGTTCTTACTGTGGCTTTACATAGTAGATTTTTGTTATTTGTAATCATCAAAGTCAACTTCCTTGTTAATTCGTATATGCTGTAATTACAGGGTTTACACAGGAAAATGAAATGTCATCTCTCTCTCTGACCCACAGGGTGCAACGAGAATGAATCAAAAAAATAAATGAAATTAAATCGAGAGCTACGAGATGTGAGATAAATAAGAATTACATAAGATTTATATTAAAACCTACAAATAATGTTTGCTCTTTAGATATAAAAATATGAGCTATAGGAGGTTTCTTAAAGGTTTATACAGCATTAAAGTTCTTTGTATAAACATATGAAGTATACATTAATTATTAAAATGAATCAATAAAAAACCTATAATGTGTAACTGTCCATCTTTATCTATAGTTTCAGATGTACAATCACAGTATACTAATGCGTTATTGCTGAAAATATAGAACAAATGATTAAATATACAAGAAACAAAACTAGTACTGATTAATTAAAACAACTGTACAATGAATACAGTGAACTTGAATGCTTACTCAGGGACAGGCACGACTAATAGTATCTGGCAAACCCTTTTTTTGGGAAACACACATAAGAGGTAACATCCAAAGCTTTTAGCTTCCTTGTGTTATCCTGAAAATTCTGACTCCAAACCATTTTTTGGAGCCAACGCCGCTTGCCATATTCCTTCCGAAGGAAACTCAATTTTGACAATTTAGAACAACAAATTCAGAGAGTCAGAGAGTCAGAGAGACGGCTTCAATTCCCCCGAAGTTGCGTGGCCCAAACGGAGACAACATTCAAGAAAGAGCTGTCGATCAGCATTTGTACAAAGCGTGTGACTGTGCAACAATCAATGCCTTGAACACGAGGGCTGCTCTTTGAAAGGTTCTACAAACACACTATTAAAACAGAGATCAATGCAGGGCCTTCCTTACTATGTTATCATACGACACAGACACGCATGCTGGGTCCTAACGACTGCTTAGTACTCCTAAAAACCAAACAAAAACACATTTAACACAACCTTTCAGGATCAAGGCTAAGACCCTGAGTAATGAGCATGCGGTCTGTAACTGTGCCGCTCCTTTTATTTCACAGCTAAACACTGCTAAAGGGTTTGATTCACAAAAACATTTTTCACAAAACTAAGTGCAGAGAATTATTCCCAATGTCAAAATAATCCAAAATAATCCAGGTTGCCTTAAAATAAACCTTAATTTCAGCCTAAAAATGATCAGTTTTGAAAGGCACAACCTATTTTCTTTCTCACTCATAGCATCAAAATGAATATCTCTGGGACAGAATATATCATAGTTTGTTATCGTAAAGATTATTTATAAGGATGAACCTTGGTTCTCGCTATGTCATCTATATTACATGATAAACTGCAGCTAAATGTCTGATTTCCTGCAGCAAGGCACAGAGCTGTGGAGATATACTGAAGAAAGATGTCACTGTTTCATCATTTATGTCTCATATGTATGCTCGAGTGTTTGTGTGTGGCAGAAATATTTGATGCAGAGCGACTGTGAACCAGCCTGACTGATGGCTGAAAAGAATGATCCTCTTTAGAGCCAGAAAGTTTACGCTTTGGTGCACAAATTTGAAAAGCTACAGTACAAAGGAAAATGTTTCATAAAATGCTCATTCTTCAAGCTGTAAGTTTCAATTTCCACTTTAGTGGCTCTGTCATTGTGGAGTCTTTAAGTCTGTGAAGAAAAAGGCGAGCAGAGTCTGACCAAGACTGTGTGGTTTCCTTTTATATGAGTTATCTGAGTATTATAAGCAGAATGTGGCATTTTTAAATCTCTAGTTCGACGATAACTTGTGGAGATACTTTTACCTGCACAACAATCATATAAAGTCTCTTTTACATAAATTGACTTATTTATTGTAACCATTATTTAGTTTGATGTTTCAGCTTAGTTTGGTTTATAAATGATCCCCTTCAGTCCATTGCATTAATCATGATCCATATTGATGATTGATTGGCCAATGTGGTGGGGCGTGGTCTGCGGTGCCGTGCAGGGAGGGCGGACGCACCTGCACGGCATCCTTAATCACGCCCGCCTAGTTAAAAACACGAGGACTCAGGGGTTGGTGGGTGTTGTGGTGTGACAAATATTGAATAAAATGGCTCAAACCTATGATCCCTGGACCCGCCGTGTCTCATTCACACCACAGCCAATTAATCATTTGTTTAGATACTGTAGCACAACGAAGAGTAGCAGAGAGAGGAAGGAGAGAGGAAGGTCTGTTTGAGCCAAACCCGGACTGCTGCATTTGGCTCTTGTGGCATATGCACCTTCTGGTGCCTCCAGTTACTAGTTTTGTCTTAAATTGTCACTGATTAAAGTCACAAGCAATAACACCATTTCCAAAAACTCCAACACGTGCAACGTTAATAACACTCTTTTCAGGGTTAAATTAAACTAAACTATTGAGGTACGGTCACTATTTCTGCTTTTCTGTTCTACTTCAGTTGGACATATTAGAAATGACTTAGCTGCTCGATATTCTTTACTTATCTATTTTAGAAAGCCTGATGGTGAACTCAACTATTGTGTTCCTAAACCCCTACCACTCCATACCATAGTACCATTTTCAAATTCAAATGAATGTATTTGTGGAGTAATTATTACAGCAATCCATGCATTTTCTGCTTATCCAGTTCAGTTGGGCTGAACATACAGTGAGAGGCAGGCGACACCACAGTGAGACAGACAACCTCTCATACTTTCACTTACAGTAAGTTTACAATCACCAGTTAACCTAGTTAACCGAACATACATGTCTTTGGACTGCGAAGGAAAACAATCTAACTACACACAGGCAGCTGGTTCACTCAAACCCATGACGACATAAAGTTTTGCAAAATCATACACTGCATAAATACATCTTAACCCTTTAAGACCTACCATAGAACCAAGTCCTCCAGGGCTTATATCATATTTTTACATGTTGTAGTGCCATTTTTTGGAGCATTTCAAGTTGATATACATCAACACAACCATTATAGCCCAAATTTTAATAATATGTCTGCATTAAGTTTATAGTAATTACATAAATTGCAAAAAAGTGCAATAAACTACAAAAAAATTGAAAATCGTTTTTGTTTTTTTACCATATATTTCTAGTTAGAGAAATTTAAGAGGCTTATCCCTCAAAACTGTAAATAGAAAAAAGTTGCACAAAATAGTTTCCCACCACAGGAAATTTATTTTAAGTGTCTTCATAGTTTTATTTTTGAAATACACCAATTTTCATATACTGCAGGAAAAACGAAAATAAATATTATACTGCAAATTTGCAAAAACAAACAGCACATGCATCAAAATAAAATATTTCCAGCAGTGCAATTTTTGTTCTATGCATCCCAGAAATGACACAGAAAGTCATAAAGTCAAACATAACTTTTAAAAACACCAGTAAAGGCTCGCTAGGCCCTGATTGTAAAAAACTATATTTCCGCAAAATGGCGTCACTTCCGGTTTCGGGCAGGTCATGGCGGACCTGCGATAGTTCGCGCTGATGGACGTAGGAAGTGTTACAAACAGCTGATCGGATCGGCAAAGCGTGTTTCTGGAATATTATGTTTTTGTTGCTGCAAGTGCTTTTTATGCAGTTTTTGCAAAGCTTTATGTGGAAGGAAACCGTGACCTAGGACAAGCTGATGGCATAAGATGTAAGTACAACTCCTCCGGTTTCATATGCAAAAAAAATTATTGCGCTAGCTTATGTGGTTGCAGTGCTACCGGGATTTTAAAATAGTTAAGCAAAACAGAGCGTGCCTGCTCCGACCGGCTTTAAAGGGTTAAAATCTCAAGTTTTTATAGCGTAAAGTCAAAAAATATAAGATAATAATAAAATACACCATTTTAGTATCTAATGCTTCAAGGTCATAGGTCAGCGTGTTGTTAGAAAAGCAGGCGGATGTCAGCATGTAATAAAAACATCATTAAACATCAAAGTTTTAGTATAGCCTTTGCCTTTCAGGGGTGAGTTGCTCTCTGAGTGCGCTTGTTCCCACTGTCGCCAAGTGCTTGCTCACGGGGGGGTCGTCTGATTGTCGGGGTTTGTTCTGTATTACTGTAAGATCTTTACCTTATAATATAAACCACCTTGAGGCAACTGTTGTGATTTGGTGCTATATAAATAAAACTGAACTGAACTGAATCAGTGCTAAGCACCATCCCACCTACTGTTATTATGTGACTTTAAATGGATTCTTAATGGCCTGAGCATAGTTTAACCATTTAGCAAGTAAATCTCTCCCCCCCAAAATAATGCATTTTTTCAGCTGTTTCACAGTAAAAGCTATATTAAAGTGTGCCGTATACAAAAAGAGAAGTGCGGAGTTGACCTCAGCCTTGCCTATCAACTCACACAGAGGCTGTATAGTTGAGTCACAAAGAGAACTGTGACTAAAAGCTGCTAATTTGAGTGCAGCAGTCCACTACATACAGAGAGACTCTAGCTGTGTTAGACACATGCCTTTTGAGACACCAGCCAACTGTATCTTAATGGCATGAGAGCCATAGAAAGAAGTGACTAAGAGCCAGTTTGAAAATAGACATGCAGACGTTGGTATGGCAAAATAGGAGTGACTAAACCCCAGAGTGAGTCTGGACCACGGAGCTGGTGTGCAGCTTCCATGTCTGCATGTCATTAGCTCATATCTTCTGGTCTCGTTGGCAGTGCTCAAACGCTAAGGTGTCCCAGCAGAAGGCTGAACTAGTCCACACATTTAACAGTGAATTTAACATTACAGACCCCAGAGGCCATACGGGGTTTTCATCACTAGGATTTCATCACACACACACAACCTCTTGAGCTACATTCACTGTCAAAATCTCTGCAAAAAATACACCACACTGGTGAACAAAAAGGGATTTCACTCTCAGTCTTCATGCTTCCAGATTCTTTCCTCATGTACACAAACTCAGATCTAAGCTCCACCCAGGCACATATATAAACACATGCTTCACTACACTTTTTTTTTTTTATCCTTGTGTCTATATCATATGACGAGGCTCAATCAGTCCTGGATGGACTATTCATCCTCCAAATTTGACACTGAATCCTACCCAATAACAAACAGCTTCATCCCTTTTCCCGCTCTGCAGACCATCTTTATCTGGAACAGCTACAAACACACATGCACGCACGCACAATCTACAAATGCACCTAGATCAGTTGAGCTGAGTGCACCTGAATAATTCATATCAGGAAAAATTTACTACGAGCCTTCATTATGAGCAGGGACAAATGCTTGTTTTGTATGGTACAAGAACTATGAGACAGCCCTTCAAAAAAATGCCACCCTATACGCAGTGACCCATTACCATATTATTGGCATGCAGAAGTAAATTACACCAGAAATCAGCCTGAAATTAACTCCGCAGAGCTGTAATAGCTTTTTGCATTCAAGAAAAACACAACATGACACACGGGAGCCTCAAACTAATGAATGGCATTGAATATAAAGCAAATGGCCTGAAATCACGCCAACGGAAGAGGCAACAAGTCGTGCTTCTGGTCATCTCCTCTTTTAGATATCAAAATTAACTTTAAAGGTAAAGTATGCAACACTTTCATTTAAAAAAAAACAAAAACCTAAACAGACCGATACAAAAATAGTCCCTCTCAGCCATTACTCACAGCCCACTCAAAGTGCGTATGCATATTCATCTAACGAGACTCTTCCTTCTGCCTCTGCTGTCTCCTTTCTCTCTTATTTTGCTCTGTTTTGGACATTGCTGGGCTGCAACCTTTGCTGAGAGGTTGTGTAACACCAGGCAGCAGCAATGTCCAGGCTGTGAGGGCAGAACAAGTAGAAAACACTGCAACCAGGTTACACATGAGCCCATATATAAAACAATCAATTTCAATCGCCAGCACTGATTAAAAAAATAAGTTTGACTATACAGAAGCTTTTGAGAATCCTGCTCACAGTATTTACGACCTCAGTAAACAGTTTATGATCTCGTTTTCTACGTTAAAGTCTTAACTACAACACAATGTTTATATTGTCCTAAATTATGTTTCCATATAGAACAGAACAGGTGACTGGCAAGCTGCTACCTTACTTGTTAGACGCCGACAACCAAAGTGTTTAAATAGACTTACAGCTGGTTAAGTCCATTTTTTTGCGTACGGTCTCTGGTTACATGACTGTCTCTGTCACTGCAGTGCTCTCTGCCTGTGTCATGAATGTATAAAGAGCTGCGTGGCCGCTCGCTTGATGCTGATTGCAAACACTTACAGAGCGGAGAAGCCACAGTGGACAGGATGACGGCGAGCGCCTCGGATGCATTCACACAAAATCCGGCAATGCGAAGCCTCGCTGCAGGGCAGTGTGAAGGTTTGCAGAGGTGTGGGTGTTTGTATTTCTGTTTTAGAACGTAGCCACTCTCAAACGAGCAGAAAATTGTTTAATTCTCTGATTCACTGCTTTGTTCTCCTTAATGCCGTTGCTTCCAGTCATTCGCTCTTTCATTTGTTCAATCACTGCTCGGTGAGCTGTAGAGCGCAGACCTGTACTACAGGTTTTATGTTTCTGTACTATGAATGTGGTCCAGTTCGTACAGGGGTACATCACCATGGTAACTAATGCTCCAAACCTAATCTGCTTATGTTCCTGATTAGAGATCAACAGGTATGCAATCACTGTCTACTGATCAATCAAATCTCCAGGAAACAGCATCACCGTTCCTGGAAGTTCTCTTGAAATTCCCTCTAATGTCTCTGTGTTTCCCAGATGAGGATGAGTAATAAATACAGATTCTTGGATGCAATTTTATTCCTTCACTGTAAACTCACACGTTGCCAGCTTTTCTTCCTGCCTTCAAATTGGCTATGCTTCATTAAAATAGTAGCTCTTTCATACTGACTGAAACGTTTAAAGCACACACATTCAAACCATGCTGTCAGAGTAATATTCTGGGTATGTTGAACTTGTTTTGTAGTGCAAGGTCCAGGTTTGAATGCTGAAAATTCCTTCATAATATCCCTTAAGGTCAATACTACTGATCATTAAAATAAAAGAAACAATAGGCACAAATCTAACTTTCTACAAAATACTACAAAAAAAAATCACTGATGCATTCCTAGAGCACTTAAGGTGTAATTTATCCTCAACTTCTACAACTTATCTCACCTTGAACTACACAGTGACGTACAAGAGCTTTCAAGCACACCCTTTTCAGTAGCTCCATTTGCTTTTACATCAGTGGCCTTCATCAGCAGATGGAATTTGCTCAGCTGTCATCGAACTGTAGCTGTTAAATGTTTCCATTGCAGGTGATTTTCATCTTTGAAAAGCGCTGACGTAAATAACACAAAGAGCAATGGCTAAATTCCATTTAGCTGCTTTGGCTTTCAAGTCCTGGTGTTGTGCGAGCTCGATCATTGGTTGAGCTGGTTCACAACTTACTGGATCGCTGAGCGTGCCCATAAATAAAAGACAAAAAGATTTTTTAGAGTGAAGCAACACTGGGTTTCAGGGAAAAAAGAGTGGATTTGTTTTCAATGATACATTAAAATAACAAACTTGATCATAAATGTTGAAGATAATTAATGGGTAATGGAATAATTGGTCAGATGACCATTTATGGCTTTAAATGGACTGTGCAGGTATACAGAGGCCCATATTCCACACAGCAACCACCCAGTGGCACACTGTGTTACCTAATGCAAGTTTATCATGTTAAAAGGCTAACTGATCATTAAAACAACCATTTTCCAATTATGCTAACACAGCTGAAAACAGTTATGCTGATTAAAGGAGCAATAAATGTGGCTAGTTAAGTGTCTGGAGCCTCAGCCTTTGTTGCTCGATTACAGTCTTAGAATAGCCACACAAAAAAGGAAAAAGGAAATTTCTAAAGAATGGAGGATATCATATAACACTGTGCACTAAGGCCTGGTGCACAACTGAGCACAAGGTCAGGAACATTAGTTAGTTTGAGACCGATGTCTCACAGGTCTTACCTGAAAAACACGAGTTATGAGTGAAAAGGAAATCCATGAATCCTTTCTTTTGAGGAAAAGTTGCAAAGGACAAGAAGAGAGACTTTTGCCAGACTAAGATGTGGCTTTTTCTTTTTAGTGGAGTCACCTCTTCACAGGGTAAGGTCTATTCTGAGCATTCTGAACTTGTCATCTATGCTGGCCCAGTGGGCTTGTTCTGGTGAAACCTCACAGCTTGAAATCTTTTTCATGGTTTGGAGGATAGGTTAATGCGTTCTTTGTGATATTTTTCAGGCAGCTTTGCACAGCGCCAGTTTTTTAACGCGTGGCAGCAACTGTAGGCAGCGTATGTGCCGAGGCTGTAATTCGTCTGTAAGTGATGGAGGCAGCATACACCCACAAGTGTTCTAGTCTAACCTGACATGCTGAAGGAGGAGGATGCCCACAAGCACAGGTAAAAGTTAACAACAACCCAACTCATTGACAAGAAAGAGTCAGGGATGAACAAAGGGTGATAACTAGAGCCTGTGGAGCGCAGACCTGTACTACCATAGGGCTCTCACCCTATGGTAGCTTGAACACCCTGGACAAGTAGCCAGCCTATGTAGGGCTAACACAGAAAGACAAACAACCAGTCGCACTCACATTCATACCTGTAGGCAATTTAGAATCGCCAGTTAACTTAACCCCACTAACTGCATGTCTTTGGACTGTGGGAGGAAGCTGGAGTACCCGGTGAGAAGCAAAAACAAGGAGACTCGGGGGGGGGGGAGGCCCCGGCCGTGTGGTGGACCTTCTTACTGTGAGGCAACAGTGCTAAATTAGTTTGAGAGAGATGTCACTGAGCAGTGAAATGGGCTAAAATGGTTGCAGCAGTTAACAGTATATAAATGCTTAAGCTAAAGTAATGTGAGTAAGATTTCACCTTGTAGTAACGTTAGTAGGCTGCTCGGAAACCACCCCAACACTTCAGTCTGTGTCCTGTCAGTAAAGTACAATGTTAACATTTCCTGTTCTGTTCCTGTTCTAGAAATGAATGAGGTCCAGAATTTTTTCTCTTTACAACATGTGTGCTTCAGTGACCAGCAGAAAAGGCCAGACTTCTGAAGAGATTCGGTACAAAGAAATTCACACCAGAAATTCTGAAAACTGTAAAGTACTTTATTTTGTATAGCTTCCCTCTTTTTCACAGAAGCTACTTTGTATATATATATAAATGTGGAAGTTGACTCTTGTCTGGCTGTAAAAAAAAAAATAAAATAAAACACAAAAGAATTATTCCCTCCCTTGAAATTAAAATGGCAGAAAGAAAAAAAGTTACTCACTCCTGGCCCTGGCTCCACTGTGCCTCTGACTCACTCCTGGTGTCTAAACCAACCAATTATCATTCCTCATGAGTCCTGTGTTAACCTAACCTCCTAAACACAAGCCAGTCAGAGTCACTGCAGAATTCCCAGAATTCCTGTAGTCTTTTCAAAGTAAAAGCCACAATGATCCAGTTTTACTGTCTTGTTCTGAAAACAAAATGACCAAAGTCCAGACCTCATATCTGGATCCAGCCCTGCCTGCACTGTTGGTTTAATTTAAACATATTCCATTATTCTTATCTCATCGTGACATATCTTAAACTGTTCTTATCTTTCATCAAAAACTACGACTATCATTGCTGGATGTCATCACTTGCTGTATCATTTCTTGGCACTTTCCCACAGATGCTTGAGTCTTGTTTTTGTGTTAGTCTTCAATCAACTCTGAGTCCAAGCTTATTTTTTTTCACCGAGAGTCAATTTTAATTTATTTATTTTTAAACATTCGTCACTCCCGTGGAAGCACTTTGGAAAGCTGCACCTCTTCTGGCTTCCTCCTCAAACCTCAGACGCTATTATTCAATTTCCTACAGTCAGGCTTTCTCCTTATTTCTTGCGTAGAGGTGCAGGCTTCTCTCTTACAACATCATCACCACTTCCTCTGCTTCACCTAGATGTAAGTGTGTTTCCTTATATAGAGAAATGGAGGCGGAACAGTATGCAGATAGCATGCAAACTGTATGGAGAATGTACCAGGCTGAGAGCAAAACAGGTGGGTATGCACATTTCATAAATGCAACAATAAATTTTGCATGCAAACATTATTTTATTTATTTTTGCACAGGTTAAGAATGATTCCATGCAAATATTCATAAATAAGGCCGTCTAACTTGGAATAATGAGAGTTAAGTTGAGCCATATTATCCATTTTGTGCTCTTTTTTGTGACTCTGTCTTAACCCTGTAAAACCTGAACCATGAAGTAATGGCCAGAATTTTTTTTTTTTTTTTTTTTTACACCAAGTGTTTATTAAATCTTTTATCAATTATATTTAAAAAGAACAAACTGAATATAAATGTGCATATATGAGTTTTAATTTGTATCCTTTTTGCTACATTGTTTATCTTAAACACACAAAAACCTATAAGGGAGTTAGTGTTATGATTCAAAAATCACACTGATGATGTGGAGGTCTCAAAAACCCATGTGTCAAATATGATGTACTTGGCGCAAGAGGGCTGACTAATACATGTTTAAACAGCATTTTGGTAAATATAAGTAAGACACATAGACATATTATAGACATGACTAGAAAGTCTGTTATGCACAAATTTGAGTGGTTTTATGTAATTTTACATATGTTTGCATGTCAGTGAGGGTGTGTAGTATGATCCTGTCTGTGTGCTTACATGCTATAAATATGGATGGGTGAACGCATATGTGTGTGGGTGTATCTGTATTAACAGTGGCCCTATACACTGTTAAATTTAGCTGTCATGGAGAACACTAAGAGTATGACAAATAACCATGAGAAAAGACTTCCTCGTATAGTACTTACAGCAGAGTGTGGGAGTGTGGGTGCAGGTAGCACAGCAGGACGAGGTAAGGTCTCAGTGGATTACTGAACAACCTCTAAAGGAGACAATAAGAGGCCATCAGGGGCGGAGAGGGGAGAGGCTAGATTAATGAAATATGAATGTGTTTACTGAACAGCTGTCATGGCAGCCTACTGATGGCTCAGGGATATTAAAAATACACGGCGCAGCTGATGGCTTCACCTACACTTCAGCGACCCCCGCCATCTTCAGAAACTACTCTAATCAGCATACAAACTCATCGCAATCACAATCACCCACAGAAATGATCATCATCACACTCTTCATCACTATTCCCATCCTCACCATCAGCCATCGCCTGTTCATCTACATTATCGCTTTCATCGCGCGGCGGAATCACGCCGCTGCAGGAAATTGAAGTCGGCCAGATCAATAAATACAATATAAAATTAAATTAGCTGCCAAGATGAGGTGAAAATGTGAGAATAAGTGTTTGGAGGCAAAGGCAGAGGTAACGCTATCCAGTCGAAACAATCAAAAAACACATTTCGGACACAAGCAAACAACGCGGTGAGGCGACAGGCTTCCTGTTATGGATTTATGAAATGAGTTAAAAGAGGTGAGCCACATACTTTGATGTTTGTACCTGTGCGCGCGTCTGTGAGTGTGTGTGTGTGTGCGCGTGACCATGACATCATTTCTGCAGTGTCTAATCAAGGAGAAAGGGAGCCAGCTTTTGCAAGGGAGCTGTAATGTAAACACAATTGACCTGCTTTAATAAGAAAAAACACGATACTTGCACTTTGCCCACACTTTCACAGAGACACAGAACACCTTCACTCCACCTGCGATGATACACAGCCTCACCACCTGCTAAAACAGATCCCAATGTATCTCCGCTCTTTTGAAGTTTTATCTTTTCTCAGTGAAGGATGGCGATTCGCTGCATGGCAAAACTCCATCTGTTCATTTCAATATGAATGGGCATGTAAGTTTGGTGCCGCTGGAGCGGCAGAGATGTGAAATTGCGGATGGCATGCAGAGCGGCCCCGACACGCAGGGTTAATTCAAAACGCCTTTGATGTCTGCCTGCGTGTGAAATGAGCTGGTGGTCCAGGGTTCACTCATACACATGCCAGCACATACATACACGGTCGTACGCGCATACTCATCACACCTAAAAAAAGAGAGAGAAAAACTGGAGGGACCACTGATGTGGGCACGTGAATCCAGCCACACAGTAATCAATCAGCTCATATCGCATATTCTATAGCGCCAAAACACCATCAGAAACTCTGCCTCGCTGTGTTGAGAAGCAAATCCATTGCACTCTTCAGGATTTAACTCTTGAGCATCCCCAAAACATTCACTCACATACCATCCACATGACAATGGAAGCTTAAGCAGCCTGTAGGCAACAACAGACGGCTGGCTTACACACACAATACCTGTGCAAAGCAGACGCAGCTGCACAGCAGTAAATGTCAGGATGAAATTTTAACTGTCGTACACAAAACGTATCTGATTAAGCTCTTAGGTGTCAGTAACCCGAATCAAGCATTTGTTGTATTTTTCCCTCAAGCACTTTTATGATTTATTTCTGCTTCGCCAAAAGTTACAGAGCCTTTAAAGTCACACCTACACTGTCATTAATGTAATTATAACTCACAATAAACGAATGCATTTAGCTCGAATTCAATTAGATCAGCTGTGTCATTTCTAAATACACGCTGAGTGATAGTAATTACAGTGTTGATGCTAATGTAAATAGCAACGTCGGTTGTAACTCAGACAATTGGCCGCTGCATTGAAACCGGTGACAGAAAAAACATAAACAGAATTATTTATAAACAAACACACAGATTTGTGCAAATTGTGAGGTTGGAAGTCGGGGCGACTGTGCACTGCCGGATGTTGTTTTTCAAAAATAAATGACTTATATGAGCATTAAAATCATTTATTTACTTTTATGGTAGGATACTCTCTGAATGTGAAGATAATAAATGGCACAGCGGCACTGGCGAAACGTTTGATTGTGGAAAGTTGCTCAACAAGTTTAATGAGTATGCGAGTGCTAAACATTTTGAGTTTGTAATATTGGTTGGCAAAAATGGAAACGCGGCTCGTTATCTTTCAATTTCACTGTGAAATAACTCGTAAAGGGAGGTAATGGTGTTCTCTTTGTCTAATGTGTTGATAGCGATGCTTTTTACTACATCCTGCTTGGAGCTACGTCAGTATTTTATACTGACCGGCCTTTATGAGAGGCTTTCAGGTCCACAAGTTTTGATGGCCAAAAACGGCAACAGGAGGACATGCCCCTGTCTGCTTTTGTTATGGGGATCACTATGAAGGAGCAGGTGTGACTGAAGCAGTAAAAACAGGATGGAAGCTTAAAATTATTTTATTTCAGTTTTGGGTTGTTTGGGAATATAAAGGACTGGTTTATATCCAAAACAGTAGGGGTGGGGGAAAAAAACCGATACTGTGTAGTATCGTGATATTTTGTTTGCTAATAATGTATCGATACAGGGACAGCAGAAATCGATATTTTGTTACAAAAAACGTTTTTGTGGACTGGAACATGCTCTGACTTCAGAGTATGTTGATCAGCTCCTTTTTCTGAGCAAGAATCCTGACATTCTGACATCCTGACATTCCTTCACTGTCCAAATGTGTTTGTCATGTTCATTGCTGCCATAAAAAGTTTACTTATTTTCATTTAAGACATGCTGTATTTTAATTAAGTTTAAAACTTTTTTATTTAATGTAAAATTATATTTTGTTTTAATTTACTTTCAAATTCTTCAGTTGCTGAAGGGGCTGCATAGTTTTCACAAATTTCATAGTTCAGAATAGCTATAATTGTACTAGATGGTAAGTTAGACTAGACTGTAATACAAACCGTTCAGTTTGTCAACAATAAAACTGACTGAAATAAGAGAAAGACTGAGTGTGAGACTTTGTTATTAGATAAAATGAATATTGATAAAGTTTACCTTTATGTACAGAATCTGAATATCGCAAAATATTTTTAAAAATTGCAATAATATCGTATCGTGCGTTAAGTATTGTGATAATATCGTATCGTGCGTTAAGTATTGTGATAATATCGTATCGTGGGATGTATGGTGATTCCCACCTCTACAAAACAGTGGCAAGACACTTACGTGAAGGAGACAAGGGGGCTGGAAAAGGATGGAGAAGGGTTGTGTAGGGTTGTGTCACAAACACAATGCCCGATGCCCAGAATTAGCCCAGCAAAGACCCCATCAGGCTGACACAATGCCTAATTTTAACTGTAACTTTTAACTCTTTTTAACTTAATGTTTTTACAGTGTTTCCTACTGACAAAAACCTCCATTATTGCCATTCATACTACACCAAAGTAATTAAGTAATAGATAAACAATAACAATTAAATCACAGAAAGGTTCATGTATTTTTTCACAATCTGCTATAGAAATTTCTTTTTCTATTCTATTTTCTTTCTATTTTTTACATGGATCATCAAGAGTACTAGTCAGCCACCAGCTTCTTCTGTAATTTTACACATTTATTTATAAGTGCTGACAGATTTCTTGCATTTACTACATCAGCATTTCTGTATTATATAGAAAAACTGAGATTTACTGCTGAAATTGCACTTCTTTCGTCTCACCATTAGAAGTGGGCGGATCGATTCAAATATCAACAGTATCAATTCAAGCACTGTTATTGGTACTGGAATAATACTAGCGCAAATAGGACCGATATTTTGTTTCTGTCCTCCGCATGAGGCCAAATCATAGGTGTGTTTTACTGTGTTAACTTATTACTGTGGAAAGTCATTTAGTGGTCATTGAAATGTGTTCAGAATTTGATAATTAATGTTGATTCATCTCATAAATCATGACATACTGCTCTCCCCTACATAAGCTGCCTTTCAAATTTAAAAGTATCAGTAATGCTGGTTCTGTATTTAGCTACTCACCATCTCCAACTATCAAACCTTAACTCGGATAGCAAATACATATATATTTAAACATCAACATCAAAATTGTAAGGCTGCGCGTGCACTCCCTCTTAAAGCATATTTTCACTTACAAATTACATAAATGTAATTTTTAGAAGACACGGTTGCTATACTGTATGTTTTTTGTAAATATGGAATATGAATGCGTACACATACACGAGTGTATGCGTGAAGCAGCAATTGTACTGGTGGAGCAAATCCCATCAAACAACGGGGCCCTGGGACAAGGGCCAGAGGCAGAGATGAGAGCGAGTCCAGCTCGAAGCCAAATAAGGGGGTGGACAGATTGCGGAGGGAGCGGGAGCTTCACTTCCAGCTTTTGAAGAGAAAGATAACAAGGCAGAAGACACGATGATTTACAGAATTAAAACACTGTAGGTAGCACTTCTGAAGACCCCTCTCAGAAGGCAGCAGAGAGTCCTTACTGCCTACATGATCAAAAATTAAAACAGTTTTCTAGGACTTCCACAGCAGTCCTGTGTTTGAGAACCACCCACTGCTGAGGCAAGCCAATTAAAGTTATTCAGAACTGTGACCAATCAATCACAGACGAGGCAGGTGGAGGAGGAAGAGAAGAAGAAGAGGACAAAACCTCAGAGACTCCGGCGCAACCAAACTCTCTCACATGCAAACACCCATAAAAAGACACAAATATATTTTGCTCACAATGGAGAATAAGCGTCACACCTACCACTTCACACATGCAGAAGCACTCCCTCTGCAGTGGAGTGAATAAAGCACTTCACACCTGGAATTTTCTAGGGCATCACGCCACTCCACATTACCAGTGCAACCCATTCAGGGAACTGTACCCAGTTGTTTCTTTCTGTCAAGAGCAGATAGCACCAAAGACATGTCATGTGGTGCCTGAACAATCAAACAGAAGAACCAATGAAAATCGCACAAGCATGTGAACACACGCTTCGCAAGTAATGCCAAGAGACAGAGACAAGGGGAAGAGATTTGCAGCATCGGCAAAATAAAGCATCTTCCTTTGACAGGGCTGGAGCTTTAGCAGACCCCCTAATCCTATTTTGACACATAATGCTATATTGTCTTCCTTTAAACAAGTGCAAGGCCTTCTCTTCTCCCCAAAAAGCCTCTAGTAGGATGAACGCATCGGCCTTTTGTCTTCCTTGAATTCATCAGGCAATTAGTTACACAAATATAGTCCCCTAATGTATCAGAGTGCATGTCAGTGAGAATCAGACACTGCGACCATCCTGGTTAGTTTCATGCTGACACTCAAGAAGCCATTTCCCCCCGGCTGGCTTCTCCTACTCTGTCCAAGTAATTCATTTCATTGGATGTACACACAGCAACAAGGTCCAGGGTTCAAATCCAGAGACTTTCTATGTGGATTTGCATGTTCTCCAAGTGTTTGCACAAAGACTAAAACGTATAAAACACAGAGACTCTTAATCTCGTTCACTTCCTGGTAAAATAAAGGTAAGCTGCTTCATGATGTGACGTAAGCACTGTGTCTTTCAAGCCTGCATTATTGATGTCAGTCAGATGACTTTACTCTAGGACTCAGCGGTTACATCACAAGAAGGAAAAACAGGTTTTTCTTTGAAGTCGAGGGTGTTGAGGAATCTTCTGACGGTTTCAAAATAAAATATTTTAGAGTTAAGATTTAATAACGATCATTAGAAAATCATACTGGATCAGATACTGGAGGTTTTCAACAGCTTTTAGCAAGCTGGGGAAAATATTAATCATAATTTTAAAAAAAAAACAGACGTCATGTGAAACTGAAGACGGGGGACTGGCGCTACATAATCTGGTTCCACTTTTTCCAAACTGTCATATTTTTTATTGCAAAGCTATTTCTAGTAATTGCTCCTAACGCTAACCCAGAGATATCAGCATGCAGCCCAGGGTTGCACTCTGCAGATATACGTATGTATTTTCATTTATACAAACACCGCCAACCAGTGCCAGGCCATCAAGCTCGGGAGCTGAGGAATCCTTGTAACCTTCCCCGGTGTCAGAAAACCAATAAAAAGGCAGAAAAATAAACAGTGTGTGGTTGCATGCCCTTCTGTTCTCCTGTCAGCTCAGGGGAGGCTGGGGCTGGGAGTAATGGTGCTGACCAGCTCCCTCACACTGCATAACATTTAACCGACTTCTGGTTTTAGGTGCCTCTAATGTCCAGTTATTTTCTCATGGTTTTATTTTTTATGTTTCCCATGGTAAATACACAGTAGCTGTCAGAGAAAGCACACAAACAGAGAGGCAAGCAGAATAAAAAGTCGTTTGCTAGCAGACTCTACGTTTTCACAACCCTTCGGACCCCGAGGACCCGTCACCACTGGGACGGCTAATGAGACATCTCGATGGGGATTCGTCCAGGTTTAAACAGTACATCCTCGGCAAAAGCGCAACTGGATAGAAATGTAGACAAACAATGGTGCATAATTTATTACTGTATCAATGCATCACAATTAGACGTACTTAACCTCAGTGCTCTAGTGCCTAACGAAATGGCCCCATTATGCCACGCTCAATCTTAATTTAGCACTGTGTAAAAAACAAACAAACTGCAGACCCTCATTGATTTGACATTTCTATTCCATTGACATTGTAGTTGCATCAATACAGAAGGATACTACAGAAAAAACCCTGTTACATTACTATTACATTATTCCGTTACACAAATGGTGTTTCTAGTGTTTACCTCGTATTTCTCGCAACAAGAAAATTCAAAAGCAACAGGCTAAAATGCATTTTTAATGCAAACACCTTCATAATGTTCAGTTCACTCAGTGTTTTTGGACGTAAGCTTAAATTCTTTTATTTTACAATATTATTCTGCTTCTATCTAAACCAGCACACCCGAAACCACTTAGTGATGCATGTCTCTGTTCGCTTATCTGATTTAGAAGTTCTACATACATAATATTAAACATTTGTTCAATTATAAAGTGGGAAAAAGTTATGATTGCATTATATTCCTTACAACCTAAGCGTAATTTTATTTTTTTTTAGCACAGTTACTTAACTGTTTTTGCCCTACCATAACTTGTTTAGCATGTTTAGTTTTAATTACGGTCCAAGAGGAAAGTATCAAACACTTTGAGCGTACATAATAATCAACTGCAAATTTATTGCCACAAAAATGCAGAGAAAGCCTCTATTTGTCCACAGCTTTTGCTGCTGATGTAAAATGTTTTTTAAAAAGCTGCAGTGAATTAATCACCCATTTTAACGGACAGAATAAACTATGGTGTACACTGACGTGAGCTACGCAATGACTCAGGGATACTCAAGCCAAACACAAGCCACGGGTAAAGAATACGAGAGCCAGAGAGTCAACTGTTGTTCAGAAATAGCCTCTGATGTTTCACACAACTAGATAACAAGTAGCTGTTGTGTAAGGTCCAGGCCAGAAGATAGAGGGGGAAGGGCAGAAGGAGAACTGACAGAGGAGGCCTGAGCACGCTCCATCTCTCATTCCTTTAAAGGTAACTGCTCGCATTGAGAGGAGGGACCTTTAACTCTTCTGTAAGCCATGTGTAGTCCAAGGAAGCCATTAAATCACAGAATGAATGGGATTGATCAGCCCTCACATAATCATCTACTGACGGATGAGCCTGCAGAGGGACTGAGGTGTGAGGTGTGTGTGTGTGTGTGGGGGGGGGGGTTGAAGCTGACATCAGCTATAGGAAAAAAGGAGGTGTGGTGTGAGAGCACAGGAGATGTCTAGCATAGGATTCCGCATTTCAGACAGATTATTGGAAATTTCTGTAGTCAGCAATACTGAGTAAATCCACCAGTGCACTTTAGAGAGATATCTGTTTGTCCAAGCTGGTTGTCTCGGCTGTGAGTAACCGTCTCTTTTTTTTGGAGTGGAGGAAGAGAGAAGGTTTAGAGAAGTAGAAAAGACATTAGAAATTGCATTCAGCCTGCATATAACAAAACCAAATCGAACTGACCAAATTGAACCAGAAGCTCATCAGCAATGTCAACAACATAAAGAAAAGACGGCTTTAGCGCTGCCGGTGCACACGTGCACGCTCATGACTGTGTGCGTGTGTGCACTGGCAGCACTAGAGGCGAGAAGGTCTGTGCTGCACTGAGATAAAGTTGCTACCAGCATGTGGTCGGTGGTGCCGACTGATACAGTGTTGACCATCCGGCACAAAGATACAAACAGAGTGAGAATGAGGGAAAGGAAAGAAAGAGAGCACAAAAACAAAAACAAAACAGAACTTGAATGAAAACTGATTGAATCACATGTCCATTAATTGGCATTAAGTCCTTCCACCCTACGTTAACATGTGGGTATATTGATCTTGATGCTGCTATCAGGTTCCCAGCAAAGAGCAGTAAATGGCAGGCAGACAGGGCGTGGAGGCGAGCTGTCAGATCCTCAGAGTGCAGCGTTATAAACTGATATGTATAAGTCTAAATCATTCATGCTGATTATTATCTTGTCATTACAATTTTTTTTTTTTTTTTTCTAAACTGAATTTGTGGAAACTGCTCTGACACGATGGGCATGTGTGTGATTTTTGCACGTTTACAAAAGTTCATGAATATACTTAATTACATGTACTGAAGTACTCCACTAAAAGTCAGTGGGAAATACTGTAGTTTTAACAGCCGTACATTCATTTGCTGCATGGTCAGGATGTACTTGAGAGATTAAAATTTTACATAAAAAGGACCAGAGCTGTAGGAAAGCCCTCAAAGTTTACTTAGTTTTTTTTAGTAGTCATGGACACAAATCTCTATGGGGTTGCATCAGGAAGGGCATCTAGCATAAAAAAACCCAAATCAAACATGCAGCGCTCCCACTGTGGCCGTCCCTTGTGATTAAGGGAGCAGCTCGAGCTTTTTTTTTTTTTTTTTTTTTTTAAATTAACTGGAAAATAAATCAAAGTAAACCAGTCTTGGGACTACCAAAGCATGCTGCACACAACTGGCCAGAATAAGCATGCAATACTTGGCCGAAGAGCAGAGAAAAAGATAATTGAAACAAACACAATATTTTAATAGCACATATATGAGTAATTAAACTTCTGCTATATGAGAGGGTGCCTAGGTTGGTCACACACAGGTGAGCAAATTCATAATGAAAAAAAGTACAGCAGCACTGAACTGCAGGCTTCCTTTAGACACAGCCGCCGATAACATACAATAAGCCTATTTATGCACAGCAGACTAGAACACATCCAAATATGCACAATATTTTACCAGACCCAAAAGTCCAATTTGGGCAGCAAAAAAGTCAAATGCCCTTTTTGCAGCTTAATGATAATGTTAAACTGCTCGGCAGCACCTCGCATTAAGCCAAAGCATTACCTTCATCTGCAGGCACGGTTGTAACACCCCAAATGTCACTTTGCACTCAGACGTTTAGGCGATAAATTTCCAACATGTCCAACATGTTCAAAATGTGTGTAAGGACATTCATCAGTGGCAGTATGTGAGTCTCTTTGGTTTGTGGTAGAGTGTAACCATGTTTCGAGGAACTATCACTCAGACGATAGTGGGACAACTGCAAAAGTTTTCAGCCTCTGTGAACAGCTGCATTGAGCTTCTTAAAGCTGCTGCGTTTTTTATAAGCTGGTTATCAAAAACATTAAAAGAAAATAATCTTACTGTGCTATTATGATAACTGACCTGATAGCTTACTTAGAAAAACGTGCGATGTCTAGCTACTGGTGACTATGCTATGCAATGTTATTTTGCAATGATGCTTGCCATTTATTTTTAAGGCAAATTAAAGGCAATTTTATTACTGAAAGTGTTTTAACACATTTATTTAGTCATCTATGTATTTCTTTTCCATTTGGCAGAGGTTGCTGTGATATTTAATGTGCCTTTTGCAACAAGGATAGCACCCTCTCTTTCTGCAGCCATGAAATTTATAAATACAAGATAATATATACACATATATGTATTATAAAGTCTGTGCTTATAATTACACAACCAGTGTCTAGTTAGACCTAGTGTACTCTGCCTTGTTGCAGACCAGAAGTAAGTTGCTGCATAGTTACCCCAAAGAGTGATTTTGCTCAAACATGTCTCAGATTCCTATAAATGAGTATCTGAATCCAAAGGGTTTGGAATATTTTTCAGTATTTTACAAAAAAAACAAAAAAATGAAAGAAATGGCCCCCCCAAAAAATTAAACAGAAAATTTGTAATGTAGCACGTTGTTTCATTTCCTGTTCATCTCCATAAACCCTCTGTTTACATCCCGTCACCTACTAGCTGTGGCTGAATCAGTCTTAGTTAGCTCTGCTGCCCAAACAGTAATTCTTTTTAACTCTTAGTGAACATATTGAAGCTAAAAAAATCTCCCTACGTGCCTCCAACTGCAAAAATCTACACAGAAGAGAGACGGTGACTCAGATGAAATGGAGTACGAGCACAGAAATGTCAGATTCTTTAAAAGCACTCTGTGAGCACACCTGCTAGTGCTAATGCTAGCCACCACCTGGAGATGGTGAGCGTGAGGTATCTGACTGTCACGCTTGTGTTTTTCTTTATAAGGCATAAGTGCAGACATGACTAATGTAGTTAATGCACAGGTGTCCCATAACCAGTTATGCTTTCATCTGTGTTATTGTGCGCTGTTGCCAATTTTGCTATCATTTGTTGTAAATCTCCACCAACACAACTGTGTGCAGTAGAGCACAGGGGTGTGTTTTAGTGGTAATTTCATTTAGGTGACTACTGTATCGTGCAATTGTCTGTTGCTGGTTGCTTTAAAGCTTTATTTGCTGCTGGCATATCGTGTTATGGCTGACAATGATATTGTGAGACTGAAGGAGCTGCTGGTGAAGAAAATTAGGGGCCAGTTTTGGCTAAACTATGTTTTAAGCCGCTGTAAAAATCAGAGTGGCAGCACACTTTGAGAAAAGGCACAAAGAAGGCAAGTGGCAGACTGAATAGAAAGAAGAACTTCACGATGCACTGTGATAGGCAAGGCCTATCATATCTTTCACTGGGGCCAGGTTCTGACAAGTTGCACTAGATTTATCCAAATGTTGTACACCCTGTCCTCTGTGACTCTGCAGAGCTGGTCGAGACATTCAGGGCTCAGTCAGGCTAGAGTAAAGACACTCAGCCTAAAACAGAAGTCTCCCTAACACCATTCAGAGCCTCAGATATGGAATAAGAACACTTAGGGCTCATTGAAAGTCGCCAAAGTGTGGAGCATGTAGCGATATAAGTTGTAGCTGGAGGTGTGTGAATCACCCAAGCATACCTATAAGTTGTTATTTTCCAATTGCGACCCTAGCCTTAACCAACACACAAATGCAGTCTCGTGTAGTGGATGTTACTTATAGTGGGACTTTCCTCTTAAGTAGGTATGCCCTGCAGAGGGGGTTACTTGTAGTGGTCATGTCTCGAAGGCATTCCCGCAGAACACACCAATCAAACCAAGTCCTTCTGCAGTCACTGATTACTGATTGGCAGCTTTTTCTTGCTTGGGACCATATCTTTGAGTCTGTCCACTCTATCCAGCTGATTGGTTTATCTTGAATTGCGACATGAAACCGCAGTTTTTTTTAGTTTAAACAAAGCAATCAGTCCAACGAGGGCTGCAGGAGGGCAAGCAATTAGCCATTCGGAATCATAGAGGGGGCTATTGTGTAGCTGCTGTGGTTAAATCCACGTAGATATATCGACCTTTAGTGATGGGAGAGGAAAGTCAAGTTAGGTACACCTGTTCAGCGGCTTTTTAAGGCAGATATCTAATCACAATGACAACAATTCAGTGCATTCGGGCATGTAGACATGAGCAAGATGAAGTTCAAAATGAGCATCAGAATGGGGAAGAAAGGCTTTTATTTTAGTCATTTTCACCATGCCATGGTTGTTGATGTCCGACAGGCTGGTATGAGTATTTCAGAAGTCGTTCATGCACTGGGACTTTTTTCCTCATAACCATTTGTAGGGTTTACAGAGAATGGGCTGAAAAAGATAAAATATCCAGTGAGCGGCAGTTCTCTGAATGAATACGCTCAAATCAAACCTCAGATCTTCTCAAACTGGTTTTTTGAACATGGCAATGTGTTCGCTGCACTCAAACAGCTTCTGTGGTCACTAGGTCTCAATTCAAGAGAGGACCTTTGGGATACAGGAACTGTGTGATGCAGTTATGTCAATATGGACCAATCCTGTTCTATCATTTTGTTCAATCTATAAACATAACAAATAATCAATCAGTAATATATTTGATTCGCCATTAAATCTTCAGTGTATTGTTTTATTTTGTCTGAGCAACCCCCCAGCATGCAGCCAAAATATTAAATCTTCTCACTTGATGGGCTTTTAACCAGTAACTCGTTTTTATTTTTGCTTTCAAAAATAACTCCAATAAATCTTCAAATATCTAAATAATTATTATTATTGGATTAATGGAATTTTTGCAAGTCTGTATCTCTGATTAACCATCTGTAACGACAGTATGTGGGCGTGGGCGCGCTGCTCATGTGTTCCCTATTAAAACTGCTTTGAATAAGCCCGAGGATAAGAAAACAATGCCAGTGTCCACCACCGCCTCTCATCATCACCACGTACTGTAACACATCAAAAGCAGCGGCACGGAGGATAATGAGGAGGATAAGGACTATAAACAGCATCTGTCTGCTCATATTTAAATTTACCAATTCTCGTCCTTTCCCTCTATCATTTCATCCATCTCAAGTAGTTTGACACTAAATATACACACAAAATCGCCTGAACATCAATCTCAATTGTCAAGCCATCCTTCATTCCTTTTCTCTCTAAAAAACCCTCCTCCGCTCTGAAAGCCGCCCACTCTCCTTGTCTATCTGCGCTCTTCCATTTGAAACTTCCAACTCCTCCAGTGCACTCACCCTCTAGCTTTCTTTCACTCCCCTGGGCGAGAAGAACATCTTGACCAAACCTGGGCCAAATATATTAGAGCGTGATTTTATTAAACATTTGAAGAGCTTGAATCTTCTTATTTATCTTCAGAGGGACCTGAACATTTGGAACAGAGACGCACATCTGTGAGCTGCTTTAAAAGTCAACCAATTCGGAGCATGTTTTTTTTTTTTAAGTATGTTTATTGAGATTTTTTGATATAAGGAAAAAAAAGGGACACAAAAAAAAACCAACAACAGACAACACAACAGCAAGGGCTAAAAAACACAAATAAGACAAAAGATTACACTGCAAAGACAAAAATACTACTTCAACACTGGCAATAAACAGAAATAAAATGCTAAGGTGGTAGGCTAAGTTATTGGTGATCGATCAAACAGGACTTTGTTTTAATACATGGTCTAAAAATGGCTGCCACACATCAAAGAAATGACTAGGTTTGTCCGCTAATGTGTACCTAGTTCTCTCCATACGCTTTACTAGTCCCTAAGGACCCCAAAGTGCTTTACACATCCAGTCATCCACCCATTCACACACTGGTGATGGCAAGCTACATTGTAGCCACAGCCACCCTGGGGCGCACTGACAGAGGCGAGGCTGCCGGACACTGGCGCCACCTCTGACCACCACTAGTAGGCAAACAGGTGAAGTGTCTTGCACAAGGACACAACGACCGAGGCTGTCTAAGCCGGGGCTCGAACTGGCAACCTTCCGATTATAAGGCGAACTCCCAACTCTTGAGCCACGATCGCCCCAATTAAATAAGTAAGGTTGGTTTGAGAGAATGTGACAAGCATGACCTGTAATCTAGCAAAACATTCAGCAGTGTAGTGGGTTACTTTGTAACGAGTTAGGGTACTCTACTTTTTTTTGAAAAATGTACATTAACGTGTTAGCTTCTTGCATTACATAATTTGTATTTTTGTTATTTTTCTAACAAAAAGTATTTTTTTATTTCATGACTTTATCTCAAAAAGAAACTAAATCTTGACTTCATCCTGGTTTTTGGGCCACCTGCAGCATAGCCATAGTGCTGCAATTACCATTCTGAACAAAACTGTAGTTTGTGCAGCAGACCTGAGGTGTAAAAGGGAAGAGGAAGATCCAAACAATGCAATTATTGGGTCCGGCTCTAATGTGCAATTATAGATATCAGAAAAACATTTAAAAATGTCCAACCAATAGTTATGCAATTTGGGACAAGTCCAAAATAAATGAGTGAGAGAGCCTTCTCCAAGTTTACAACGATCACATATCGGACTAATAGAAGGAAAAATCCTGTGCAGTTTAGTTTTTGTATAATGAAGTCTGTGAAGCACTTTGAATTGAATTAACTGATGCCTTGCATTTATAGAGCAAGAATGGATCCTACACAGACTCCTCTCCCACACCTCATCTCCTATTTGCAAACCAAGCTCCTCCTCCCATGCCATCTTCAAAAAGTCAGATTTAAAATTGAAATACTCAGAAAAAGCTTTCACAAAACCAACAACCAATTTTTTAGAATCCGGGGAACTCAGAAGGAGTGTAAAAATTGACCCCTCTTCCGGAAGAGATGGAAAATTAAGAATACTCTGACGAACAGTTTCTTATCTGTAAATAATGACATGACCTTTTTGTACCCTTCCTGCCAGTAAGCAAGAGTTCTAGCATTTGCAGCCCAATAATAAAACTGAAACAATGGCAGAGCAAATCCACCCTTAAGTTTAGACTTACATAGATGAACTTTTGATATCCTGTGAGTTTTAAAGCCCCAAGCAAATGGTAATACTACTGAGTCGATCACTTTAAAAAAATTGCTTATTCAAAAAAATAGGTAAGTTTAAAAATAAATATAGAAATTTAGGAAGGGAAACCATTTTAATTACATTAAGGCGACCTACCATGGAAATAGGGAGAGCCCTCCATTTCTCAATGTCCTTTTTCAATTTTTCAACTTGTTCAAGATAATTCAACTTGAAGATCAATTTAGGATCCTTAGGCAAAATAACACCTAAGTATTTCAATCTGTCTGTAATTTTAAAAGGCAAAATTTTAAAAAATCAAAAAAATCAACATCCAAGTTTGCAGTTAAAGCCACAAACTCACTCTTCTGCCAATTAATTGTATAACCTGAGATTTCCCCAAACGACCTCACCACATCTAAAAGTACAGGAACAGATCGCTCAGGATTTGACAAGAACAAAACAACATCATCCGCATATAAAGAAATGTAGTGCTTGATATTCCCCAATCGGACAGGGTCAATAGAGGGCTCATTCCTAATGGCTACTGCAAGAGGTTCAATAGAAATAGTGAAGAGCAAAGGGTTCAAAGGGCAGCCTTATGGTGTCCCGCGGTGTAAAAAAAAAAAGGCGCTGATCTATCTTGGTTAGTAAGAATGGAAGAAGAAGGATGCCTATATATCATATGATATAAACTGTTCGCCTAAACCAAACTTCTCCAGTACCCAAAGCATATAGGCCCACTCACCCTGGTCAAACGCCTTTTCAGCATCTAAGCTCAGTACTGCGATCTTGGAAGCTCCCCAGTGCCTATGATACATAATATTCATCAATCTTCGAACATTAAAGAAGGAAAACCTCTGGGGGACAAACCCAGTTTGATCCGGATGGATAATTGACCCAACATGTCTATTTAATCTGTTTGCCAAAATTTTAGTGAAAATTTTCATATCCAAATTCAACAAAGCAATAGGTCAATAACAAAGAAATATTAGCTTCATATAGCGTACGGGGAAATGCTTGAGCGGAGCATGTTTTTTTGTTGTTTTTTCCTTATTTACTTGTGCGACTTCGGACTGTCTTGGCCTTTCTCTCTCTTTCACCCACTACCTCGCTTGTCAGAGAAAATAAAATCTCGACCGAGACCAACTGAGCATGCCACATTACATTCAACTTAGTTCCCTTGTCTCTCCCCATGTAAGACAAACTCAAAAATAATTTGCACACACTTTACATTTTTTGTCTCTGAGAATAAACTGCGCATGAAGAGGAAGGGGGCGCAGAGGGAGGCAATCTTGTTACCAGCCGGCATAGCCCTGGGAAGATTTCTATCAGACACACGTATAGAGAGAGGCATCCATTTAGAAAATGGCTTTTCTAGGCATGCTGGGCCATTTAGCACACCCTGTGACGACTCCTGTTTGGGGCAATGATAAATGTTCTTTCGCACCCGGCCTGTGCACACAGTCAGGCCACCGCATACACATGCACGCACAGCCATATGGGCACCCCACGCAAACCATCGCCAGGCAGACGCAGCGTTTTCAGAAGAGAGTGGCTTCACTGGGTTTGGTCCACAGAATAAACTCGAGTCACCGCCAGTGAAAATTAGTTTAAATCCACAGAACTTAAATCCTACTGAGCATTTAACGTCATGTCAACACCACTTTGCAGCTTTAGGAATCATTAAGTTCAGGTTCATTCAGCTATACATGCTGAATGAGTTTTATAATGAGTAGTAATATGACAGCCTTTTTTGGCCATTTCCAACATTTAGTGAAGAAAAGAATGGAGTAATTTAACAATAATCAGAAATCCAAAACAAAACATAAAAAAATTTAACATAAGCCAACAAATCTAAGGGGGATATTTGCATCAGGAACATTGTGTTGCAGGTCATTATTGACGGAAGTGATCGGGTCGTGACAGCCGTCCAAACTGCTAGTTAAACCCAAGCCATGGGATAGAACAAATTGTCAGTTTTACAGCCTTCCTCCTGACAGAGACATTACCCATGAAGTAACAAACGTGTTTGTGTGATTTATGGCAGCAGCATTTCTTTTCAATGACAGCAAACATGTGAATGTGAAGAAAAGTGACTTATTGCTACAGCTGAACTGCACTAAATGTGAATGTTTTCTGTCTTTACACTACAAGAAAGTGGGGAAATGTGGAGGGTTTTTATTGGTTACTTTTCAGAGGATTTACAGACCCGGCCAACTTGAGATCAAAATTGGCAGCAAATTATCACCAAAATGCACAAACTGAGTTGTTTTTGTTTTGTTTTTAAAAAAGAGGGTAGTACTTTAGTAGTTTATTAACCTTTTAGATCAGTTAAAGGGTGATCGGCAACTTTATACGTTGAGAAAACTCTTCAAACTTTCTCCACCCAGTTTATCCCCAGAATGCATCTACACCACATTTAAATCAATACTGTTTTAAAAATGACAATATTCTTGAGATAGAATACATTTTTCAGATACTTTGACTTTCAAACAATGAGTCGCCTTATTTTTAAAGTCTACTGCCTGTGTAGATATCCACACTGCCCAGTGGGAGCAACAAAAAAGCAAAAGGCAAATATTTTAGCAGGTAAACACTCTCTCTGTGTTTTGTTTACACTGGATGAGTGCTAAAAATCAACCTGTCTCTATCATGCTGTCTGAGTGCGCGCCTGATATCCACTAATGGTCATTACCCTTTACAGCAGCGCGATTTCTGTCAGCTTACTTCCTCCTCTCTGGGATCCATCAGTGTCGCCACTATACTAACAGCTGTCATGGAGCCTGAGATCTCTCAGCTCAGCTCCAACCACAAGTGAAAGACTCATCATCCAGGTTTTTATGTGATTTATAGACACAGAAATATGATTCATATGTAATTTTGCTGATAGTTCACTATGCTAAATACTGATAAGAATATAACCAGACAGGTATAATTATGTTTCAGTTAACCAATATAATAATGTGAAAATACAGCAACCATTCTAAGGGCAGGCCTAACTGAAAGCCTGTGTAGAAACGGCCTTAAGAAATATGAGGGTGTGTGTGTGTGAGGAATGACGTGCCACAGCGGACGCTCTGATCTCTGAATGTTTGACTTTAAAAATGTATGATTTCATAAAATTTACCAGATGAATAAAGGGAAGACATTGGGATGATTTCGAGGCAGTCAGGACTGGGCGAGCCCCCTCACCCACATCTGCTTCATCTGAACTCTGCGTTACGTACTGGGTAAGACTCATAGGATCAGAGGCTAGGACCTTTTTAACAGAGAACTGAACCAGACTTCCTATAAAGGGATCGTGGGCCCTGCAGATCAACATTGCTATCGCACTAACCACTGTTGCTGCTGGAATTAAAGCCACAGGCTCCGTACTGGCTGGATGAATCATTCTCATCTACACAGCAATAATGAAGCATTTATTTCAGGGTGAATGACAAACTCTGGAAACGTGGCCAACACGCGCACGCAGCACAAATATGATGAAACTGTGTCAGTCACACTATGCTAAACCATCTGCCTATCACAGGACAGACACGTGGTGCAAAAAACCAGAAGGAAACACTTAAATAGACACTTAAATATCCAACACCATAATCATGCCTAATGTGTGTCTCAATTTTTTAAATGCTTATTTCAAATTAAATGAGCAATCAATCTAGAGGTTACTAGAAGTTAAGGGGGATCTGGCCAAAGGAAAATTCTTGACAGCAAAAGAGGATTTGGAAAAAAGGCAGTCATCTCCACTCGTGAAGTTATGTCACGCTAATATAGAAGATCACTGCTTCTATATTATCTCACTTCATCACTCAAGTCAACACAGTACCTTAAAGATATCCACACCCTCACGCTGGACCTTGAAGAGGAGTGCAATCATACTGATTAATAATGCAGGAAAATGCGGGGCGTCACTTGCAGGCGTGACGTCAACTTACCGATCTCATCTGCTGAGCTCCGGTGACGTGCTGCAGAACCTTTTCCAGCTCCTTCTCAATGCGTCCAGCCCAGTGAATCATTCTGCAAAAGTAAAGTTAAGACATTTTCAACATTATCATTTCAACATCATCACGAAAAGTTTCATTTCTCCACTGCGTATAAGTGAGTGCATTTGCAAGACGGCGGCAGTGTGTGGCTCTCTTTCTGCTGGAAAACTGCCACACTCTGCCCCTTTTGGGATGCCTGTCTGGAAGTATCACTATCCTATCTCCAGTTAATGTCTGGGTTGGTCATCAGCATCTTCTCTCCCCATCACATCTTGCATGTATGTGTTCCGTCCAGGACCGGCAGTGTACGTGCCTGTCTACGCTCGGCTGGGATCAGCGGTTCTACAATAAAACTGCTCAGGTCTGACAGAAGTGCAGCCTAAGCAGGAGCTGATCTCCGTTAGACGGAGCCAAGTTTGGAATTAAGAGATCAAACGACTGGAGCTCATCACTGTATATCTCTCAGCAAGCAACAAATGACTTAATGGATGAAGATTTTTACCAGATCACTTTAGAGAAGCAGCAGGGGCCAACCTGCCAACCAAGATTCATGCTGAACAACTCATGTGAAAAGCCAAGAAGAAATTTTCACAGAAAAAAAGGAGAACAAAAAAAAAACCTATTATGAAAGCTCATCTTTCAGCAATCAGATGAATAAATTATGTCATGTGTTTGCTAGCCAACCGCTGATTCCATGCCAACCTTTTTCCTTTCAGCAGCCTGCAGATAGCTAATCACTAGCATCAACAACACAGCCGTTTGTCTTTTAATATGATGACGGAGACAAATGTCATCTTTAAATGTCAGATTTGCTCTGAAGACAAGAGGGGAGACAGATTTATTAAATTGCACAAATCTGCCAAGTAGTGACAGCGCCCGCCATAATCACCAAGCCAGAGCGGGCTTCATCAAGCGAGTAACAGCAGAGCAAACACGCCAGCGAGTGAGCAAGTTCCCTGTGTTTATAGGGACCGTGATTAAAGGAGAGCAAGAGGGCCTCTAAAAGGAGCAGAGAAGGGGGGGAAGCTGTGACTATAAAAAGGTCATTCAATATGAAATGAAAACAAGTTTACAGTGAGAACAGAGCTGAGCAGGACACAGTGATACTAACAGTGAGGGACAATACCTCTGTCCCCGAGCCAGGCAGACTTCTTACGCAACCTCTTTAGTCTGGATACTACACACAACATGATAGATAGATAGATAGATAGATAGATAGATAGATAGATAGATAGATAGATAGATAGATAGATAGATAGATAGATAGATAGATAGATAGA